>NC_056747.1:1028181069-1028278569 GCF_019279795.1 Protopterus annectens
TTCTCTTACCTGATAGACCTGTAGGGGGATGTTTGTTAACACTACCTGGCTGTTTCTACACATATTCCCAGATTCTTAGTTAAAATTATGCATACAACTTACTACCACTCCTGGGATTCGAACCATGGCTGTGTGTGCTAAAAAGACAACACTTTGTGTTTCATCAGAGTGAGTTATTTAGAAAGTGCTGTCTTTTTCTTCATTGTTTTCTGTTTAAGTCTCTTTTGGTTGTACAATCTGACCTTGTAATTACAACATTCTTACACAGACATTCCTAGAGATATTTTTTATGTAGCACAGTGTGAGAAACAGTTGACACAACAGTACTATTTGCATATCAGATCCTGGTGAATGCAACATGTGAGGCCATACAATACCAGAGTAAACACAACCAGTCAGGATTTAGAACTTTATTGCCAAGCAGTTACACTTTTATTTAAATATGACCTATATGGGACTATTACTGTCATATTTTCTGGTATATTCAGTACAAAACATACACATTTTTATAGCACCAGGTGACATTTTACTCCTTTATATTTATTTGGTATGACTACTACAAGCAGGATTGACACTCACCAGCCTCATAATGCAGCCTTGGCAACCTGCTGGCATGGGCTTTCAGGTTCACAGCCCGCTCAGCTGCAGCTGTAATGAAAATAGAGAAACATTTATGCATAGCTATCCATCACATACTGGACATTGGTAAACAATTAATATTATGAATATTTACACACTGCTGGGACATCTCCCCTGTCTCTTGCTTCTTGGACCCACTGTTCCAAGAGCACCCTCTTCCTCTGTTTTAAGTTTGCTTAGTGGTGCTGGACCTGCTCACCAGTCGTAGGGATACCAGTGACAGTGGTGAGATCACGGGCGAGACTTTCCCAGGCTTCCACTTTATATTGGGAGCCCTGGTACTAGCCCTGCAGCAGTCTCATGTCATGGTTTATTACCAAGAGTCCGATCATGACCTTGGGCTCCTGTATGCCGCAGTGCTGTGCCAGAAAGTGCATGTCCTCTCCAACACCTGCCATACTGTCTATAGTGGAGAACTACAACCAGTTATGAGCTGTATTCCTGCCTGCAGGGTTTAAATACAGCTGATTTCCTGCCCTTTTCCATGATTGGACAGTTTTGAAAATGTTGAACTAAGCTAAGCTATGGGCAAACCTGCTTAGCTAAAGTTGGCAGTGGTTAAAGGGGCAGGTTCAGCATTGGTTCATAGGTTCATACTAGGCTATCTGCCCTAGGGCATTTATAAGCCTAGCCAGAGTGTGTTTGGCTTTCGCCACCCATTTTAAATTAATTTTGCTATGCCCTTTTTCGAGGTTAGTATACTGTGCCTCTGTCTAACAGTGACACAGAAGTGATACCCGGGGTAAACCTACAATCTCCCATCCACTCATCAAGATTCCTCTTGAAGAGAGTCAATGAGGGACTCTGCCTAACCTGGACTGGGATTTTATTCCAGAGTGAAGGGAGCCTCTGGGTTATGAATCTGTCCCTCCAGCATGTCCTATTTATTTCAGTGCTGAGGTTCAAGTCTCTTGAGTGTGTAGCTCAATGGGATTTGGATTTTCTGAGGTGCAGCATGTCCATTAATTCCGGATTGGACATGACTTTATACGTCAGGCACAGAACGCCTCTGAGCAGGTTGTATGCCACTGAGTAGAGCTGGAGTTTCTTTAACTGGGCAGCATATGGCATCTGTTTAAGCCCTTTGATCCTCTTGGTGAGGTACTTTTGGGGTCTTTCCAGTTGCTGCAGGTGTCTGGTAAGGTACATCCCAAAAGGGGCATTGTACTCAATTACGGGCCTGATGAGGGATGAGTAAAGAGGCATGATGACCTCCCCTGATCTAGATGTGAATCCCTTCATGATTAGGTGGGCTGTATAAAATGTTTTTCTAACCACTTTGGCCATGTGGTTGTCAAATGAGAGATTGCTATCAACTTGGGTCCCCAGGTCCCTAATTACTTCTTCTGTACTTAATGGATTACCACCTATGTGGTAATTTATGAGCACTTTGTTTTTGCCAAAGGGAATGACTATACAATTTTTGGTGTTTAGCTTGAGGCCATGGCTCTGGCACCAGTTCTCTGTTTCTATGAGGCCCTTTTGGAGGATGCTTGTGTCGGCTGGAGAGTCGATTATGGTGCCCAGTTTGCAGTCATCTGTGAACTTGGTCAGCCACAGTCCTTCCGTGTTGGCCTGTACCTCCGAGAAATATATACCGAAAAAGAGAGGTCCAAGGACTGAGCCTTGTGGGATGCCACTTGTAACTGATTTAGAGTCTGACATGACTCCAGCAATTCTAACCATGTGGGTTCTGTCCTTGAGCCAGTTTGCAACCCATCTAGTGACATAGGGGTTTATATTTAAGCTGGTGAGCTTATCTATAATGCCTGAGTGGGGTATTGTATCAAAGCCTTTTGCGAGGTCCAGGTAGGTTGTGTGGACCACCTTCCCTTTGTCAATGGCCTTGGTGACTGTTTCAAAGAAATCAACCAGGTTTAAGAGGCAGGATCTGCCCTTAACAAAGCCGAACCGGGTAGGATCCAGTGTCTGTAGGCCCCCAATATCTTTATTTATGAGGTCCATGATGATCCTTTCCATAGCTTTGCAGACCAAGCTAGTCAGGCTTATGGGGTGATAGTTTCCAGGATCCGTTGAGGCACCACCTTTGTGGAGAGGGACCACTGTTGCTGTACGCCACTCTTTGGGTACATAACCTGTAGTAAGGTTGAGACTGAACAGTAGTTTTATGTTTGGGTTTAGCACTTCTTGGAGTTCATGCAGGATGCAGCCCGGGACAATGTCTGGTCCCATTGATGCTGTGTTTTTTGCTTTGGAGAGGGCGACTCTTACCTCAGCATCTGAGATGTCAGGGGGCAGCACTCTGCTGGGATAGATATTCACCCTTTTGGTGGGGAGGGGGGGGAGAAGTTTGCGCTGAACCTGTCAGCTAGGATGTTGGCAATGTCTGTGGGTTCGGTGTATTTTTTGTCATTTTGGACTAATTCTGAGCATATCTGGGAATTCCCACCCATGTTCCTAACATAACTAAAGAAAGCCTTGTGATTATCCTTAGTGTCCTGTGCAATTTTTCTCTCGAAGCTGGCCTTAGACGATTTTATGAGTGCCCGTAGTTTTTTGCTAATACTGATCAGAGATGCCTTCCCTTTTTAGGATTCTGCTCTATCATGTAGTAGCTTCAACCTATTATTGTATAGTTTGTTTATGGCTGGGGTCCACCAGACAGGATGTCTGCCTTTGGAGGATTGGGTCTTGGTTTTATTTGGGATTGCATGATCCATGCATTCCTGAAGGTGTTCATAGAATGCATTTATAAAGGATTCTGCAGTCTGGGCCGTATTTTCCACAGGCCTGGGGGCTTTGAAGGATTCCACCTCAGTTTTGAGGAGTGTGAAATTTGCTTTAGAGAAGTTTTTCACTGTGGTTTTCTGGGCAGGGGGTGGGGTCGGGATATAAATATCCAGTGAGATTAGTTTATGGTCTGATCTTACCAGTGCGGGATACACTTCTGGTCTGGAGCATAGAGTCCCCATGTTGGTGATGATCAGGTCCAGTATGTTTTCCCCTCTTGTGGGAGTGGTAACAAGTTGTTCCATAGCATTTGAGTTTATAAATTCTAGGAACCTTTGGGCCAGGGTGTTGGAGCTAGATTAATGCTCCCAGTCTATGTTTGGGTAGTTGAAGTCACCCAATATAATGGTGTTTGGAGAGATCTTCATATTTTCTCAGGAAGGCCGAGTGGAGTTCCTGGGTTTGGGAGGGTGGTCTGTTGCAGGCTATAAACTGGAAGGCAGTTTTACCCACTGTTAATTGCACATGGATAGTCTCTGATGCTTCGTGCTGTGCCACTAACCTGGAGGTGTGGGTATCTTTGATGAATATTGATACTCCCCCTCCCTTTGTGGTTTGGTCCAAGTTTTGGGGCCGAAAGCATGGTATGAGGTATAACCTGGTAGTGCTGGGGTACTCTCGGAAACCTTGTACCAGGTTTCTGTTACTGCACAGATATCGATGTTCTCCATGCTAAGGAGAGTTTTGAGTGCGTGCATCTTGAGGTTTAGATTTCTGGCATTGAGTAGCATTACTCTTAGTTTCTTATCCCTTGTGATACCTATGGAGGTGGGTTTGTCTTTTGAGCCTTGCCTAAAAAAGGCACTATGGGGGTAGCAAGAGCCTTTGCCAATATCCAAAAGCCAGGGTTGACAGGTGCAAGCCGTCCCTAGCGAAGCATTGTGACTTGTCCAGCATGTCATCCCAGGCTGACAGGCATTGGATCCCCTTTGAATAACACCAATACTTAAGCCAATTGTTGAAATTGATCATCTTGTATTCATATTGTGGCATCATTCTTGGTGAGGGTAAGATGCTACTCAAGGTCAGGGTCATACTGGCCTGGGCTACATGCTCAGAGAGCTCCTCTATGTCTCTTTTCATGTAGTCCAGGGAGGTATGTCTCAGGTCATTCACACCAGCATGGACAATGACTGGGTCATATTTGTACTTGCCTTGGAGTGACCTGAGTGCATGTGTTATGTGGCGGATCCTAGCGCCTGACAGGTAGCTCACCATGACCTTCTCCTTGTTCAGCCTGGTGAGCGAGACGTCAGTGTGCCTGATGATAGAGTCACCTATTACAAGTGTATCAGGTGTGTTGTTTAGCCTTAAGGGCTGTGACTGTTCGGCACACTGGATTTGTGAGCTATGTGTTGCATGTGTTTTGTTTTGGGGTAGCGGTTGCTTGGGTGTCTGCTTTGGAGGTCTCTGCTGCTTAGGCAGATTTTTATTTAGCGCCTCCGAGTATGTTTTTGTGTGTTTATGTGTTTGGTTTGCTGTCGTGGTAGGTCTATGTGAGACTGGAATTGTAGTGAGTGTGGTTTCCTTCTCCTCCTGACTGGTTACGCCAGTACTGAGTTGAGAGAGCTTAGCCTCCAGTTTGGCTATATGGTTGCATCTCTCACATGTGTTGGAATTTGTTGGGAGGAGGAGAGGGCTGTCTGTGTACATGAGGCAGTTGTAACATTGCCTCAAGATTCCCAGATCCACCAGCTGGACCGGAGAGGAGACTGACAACTGACCTTTGGACATGCTAGTATAGTACTGGGAATTCCTTTATAATTGAAAAAAAGGGCCAATGGGGAACAAGGTACTCAAGGGGAGTTTGTGAGGGTGTAGTGCTTTTAATTTTTTAGTGCTGACTTAGTGAGCAAGTGCCAGGTAACTTAAATGCAATGTGTTACAGGTAACTTAAATGCAAAAACAACAAACAGTAGCTTTCTTTCAAGTGAAACAAGGAAATAAGTACAGTAAGGAATGCAGATATCACTAGGGATCCACAGAAGTGCTGAAATGGGCAAATCCACTTAGCTGGGCTAGTCATTGCTTAGTATTCATATGTACACAATGCTTGCACCCAGTCAACATAGCTGTGCAATGCTTAGCATTGCTTATGTTTTATTATATTGGTCTACCATCTGTATGGTTTGATTGATTCATCATTCATTACATAATATAGATTTATTTACCTACCCTGACATCCCACAATGTGCTGTGATTAATTTATTCTTATGTGACTATACTGTATGGGGCACTTGTGTTTATATGGGGGTTTCACTACTTTATTACACTGACACCTCACATCTGGTCCTAATACACTACTCTGGTTGAGAAAAATCAGTTGTTTCTTACATAAATATACAAAAAATTTAAATTTTAATGTTTACACATACAAATTGGAAATTATTTTGGTGAGGCTCAAACCATGAATGGCTACATACAAAGCATATACCCTAACCACTACACTACTGCATTTACGTTGATACTAAAGATCTATTGCTTTTTAAGTTATCATGCCATTTCAGCTAGGCTAAGCGTAGCTAAGCAACGGGCACACCCGTACAGCTACGCTTAAACTTTATTGCATATATAAAAAAAATAATAATTTATTTGTTGCGTTTTTTTTATTTATACCCTTCAGAATATCCATGCTAATGCTGAACATCTTATTATATCAACTTTCTGCTTTATAAGGACAATTGTCCCTTATTTTATTTTTTTATTGTATTTATTTTATTTTTATTTTACATTTGTTAACCGGGAAAATCCAACTTGATACAGGTCCATTTTCACCGGAGGCCTGGGGAGAAAAGCTCCACATGTACATAGATACAGAAGACTTAACAGTTGCAGTTTTTTATACAATTACATATAGATAGATATTCCAGATTTGTTGGCTTTATGGCTTTGTCCAGATTCCTTACGCTGATGGGTTGGGAGTTGTGCACTATGTGCTTATGCTAAACCTGTTATTCTATCAACTTTTGGCTTGGTAGGGATGATTGTCCCTTATGGCTTTGTCCAGATGTCTTACCCTGATGGGTTGGGGGTGTTATGAGTGTTCTCGCTCTTTTTAAATTGCCAAACGGCAATTCTGGAGTGCAGGGGGCATGTGTATTATGAAAGCTCTGCTCTTAGACACACCCCTGCATTCATATACAGAACCATGTCCATTTTACAGCATGGCAGTGCACCTTCATACATATGCATGGCGTGCTGCCATGCTGCACAGGAACGGACCCTGCCATGCAGGAATACCTTATTCCTGCATGGCTGCTTGCTGAATACAGGGAAGTGTCTTTGGCCTTAGTGAGCATCTACAAGATCTGCTCCCTGTTGATAGCTGGGGGGATAATCTAGAAGAGATTTCACAGGGGGGGTAATGGAGGTGAAGTTAAAGCTAAATTTAGCATTGAGTAAATTTGCTATGTTACCCATGTCAGTGAAGGTTGTGCCATTTTCCACCAATTCTGAACACTGCTGTGTATCACCTTTAAGGTTCCTGACATAGCTGAAGAAGGCCTTGTGATTGTCTTTAGACTGGAAGACAAACTTCCCAACTGGACAGATTTTCACAGACTGTCCAGAATTTTGCCTTATAATTTTTGTTCCTCATATAATTTGTGGTTTTCTGGCAAATCATTGAAGATTGAAGTCAGTAAATAATGGTAGACATTTGAATTTCAGACTTTATAGCCTTCAGAAAATGCATATTAATGCAACATGTGTTATTCTAGCAGCATTTTAAGTTTATAAGAGCAATATTTGAAATCTGCCCCATTTCTGAGCCTGTATTCCCCTGTTATTTTTGGCTTTGCCCTGATAAAGTCCAGGAAATGTTGTACCTTTGAATTGTTAGCAGTGTACATCTCCCAGTCTATAGAGGGGTAGATAAAGTTTCCCCTGAATAAGGTATATTTTGTTGGATGGTGAGCACCTCTAGTAGGTCTACTTAAGAGATGTGAGCTCTCTGGGTCATAGTGGGTAACCTGTAACCGGCCAGGACATGGTAAGGAACCTTGTTTATGGAGACTTGGATGTGGATGAACTCTATTGCATCATCCTGTTTAACCACCCTCGAGTTGTATTTGCTGCTAACGTAGATTGCAATACCTCTACCTTTAGCCCCTGTCTGTACTGCTGTTGGTCTAATGTGTAGAAGGCACTGTAGTCTTCCACTGCTGGAGGATGTTCTGCCACTCTAAACAAAGTCGACATTCTCCAGAGTGAGGAGAGCTTGTAGGGTGGGGAGTTTCTTGTTTAGGCTGCTAACATTGAGAAGTAACACCTAAAGGTTGTTATGAGTTTTTTTTTTATTTGCAAGGGTGGTAATTTTGTCATTTAGACATTACCTGAAAAAGGCTCTAAGGGGATGGATAAGGTTTTAGCCAATATCCGAAAGCCCAGGAGGGACAGGTGCTGATCATCCTTAGCAAAATAAATGGTCTGTTAACCATGTCCTCCCATGCTAATAGATACTGAATTCCCCTGGAGTGATACCAGAAATTAAGCAAATTGTTAAAATCAATAATTTTTTGTTTACACTGTAGCATTGTCCTTGGAAAATATAGAATGTGGCTGATTGCAAGGCACATACCAGTCTGTGACACATATTCAGAGAAATCCATAACATCGCTTTTTAAATAGCCCACTGAGGTACATCTCAGGTCATCTACACCCACATGGACTATAATAGAATCACATTGGTACCTGTGGTGCAGTGACCTGAGTGCATGCATGATACCGTGGATCCTAGCTCCATATAGGAAACTAACCATTATTTTCTCCTTGTCCAGCCTGGTGAGAGGAGTATCTGTATGTCATACAATAGGATCCCATATGAAAAGAGTATTAGGTAAAGTATTTGCTTGTCTTATGAGCTTTGGTCTTGGGGGATCATTGGGTGTAGGCTTATGTTTGGTGTTATGTTTTGCTTTTGGTATATGCTTTAGTGACTGCTGAGGGTAGTTGTTGCAGTTTGATGGCTTAGGAGGTCTTTGAGGTTTGGAGAGGTTTCTTTTAAGTGGCTCAGTCTATGTGTATCATGAGTGGTATATGTGAAGGACATAGTGCATGTGTGTTCTTGACAACCTTGTTTGTAAGTGAGGTTTTTGCCTCAAAGCAAATTATGTATATACATCTCTCACATACTGTGTTAGTTTATTTAAGGATTAAAATATTGTCTGAGTGCATGAGACAATTGCTACATTGTCTCAGGATGTCTATATCTACTAAGCTGACCAGACAGGCATTAGGAAATTGCAAATCCATATTGTGAGAGACTGTATTAGGGATGGTCTATTATAGATTGGGATATTGGTTTTACAGGGGTCACCTGAGTGGTGTCTAGAGTAAAGAATAGATAGATTTTGGTGCTACGATCTTTGTGCTGTTTGATGCTCTATTTAGCTGCTCTAAGCTTAGCTCCACACAAAGCTTTTCTGTGTTATGGATTAAAGTCCTAAGTACTAGCTTTATAGGCTTGCCTCTATGCAGAGCACTGTAAACCACCACTGAGCAGTGAACAGCTCCACAAAAAAGCACCTAATTTATAGCAAAGAGAAAAAAGCTGAAATCTAACTTCTGTGCCTCTGGCCAATAAGCAATCACATCTTGAGCTCCCTGGAGTGCCTCCCAACTCAGAGAGACCAAGTAAAAACCTTCTGCCACAAGATGGATGATTCTGAAACTTTTTAATGTAAAAACAGTAAAAGTCGCTCTCAAGTCCAGATTAACAACCAGCTACATCCCTAAAAAGCCCTCTGACTGATGAAACATCTCACTTTAAGTCTCCCTGCATGTTTCCAACTCAGACTGACTAGGCTACATTACTACTGCCACTAGAACATTAGTCCCAGTCTTCTTAATGTAAAAACACACTTTGATTATTGAAACATTAAAAGGTACCAACTAGCTACAACAAACATTTGTCACTTTAAACTCCTTGTCTGTTTTCAAACTCAGACAGATCAGGCTACCTTTCTATTCTCACTGGAGTTGTAGTCCCAGCCTTTCTAATGAAAGCCACACTATAGTAGTGAAAAGTAAAAAGGTATTGGAAACAAATCAAATAACTAGCTACAGCAAGTAAATCACTTTAAGCCTCTCTGTGCATTTTCCAGCTTGGACAGACCAAGCTACTTTACTACTGTCACTAGAATAGCAATCCTAGTCTTCTTAATGTAAAAACACACTTTTGTTAGCCAAAAGTAAGGGTGGCCACGGTGGTGCAGCGGTTAGTGTTGTCGCTTCACTGCATGAGGTTCTCTGG
The DNA here is from genome assembly GCF_019279795.1 of Protopterus annectens. Taxonomy (NCBI): domain Eukaryota; kingdom Metazoa; phylum Chordata; order Ceratodontiformes; family Protopteridae; genus Protopterus; species Protopterus annectens. The sequence goes on from NC_056747.1 coordinate 1,028,190,713, forward strand.
TTCGATTCTTGGCTGGGGTGCCTTCTGTGCAGAGTCTACATGTCCTCCCTGTGGTCATGTGGGTTTCCTCTGGGTATTCCGTTTTCCTCCCACACCCCAAAGACATGCTGTAGATGGATTGGACACTCTAAATTTGCCCTAGGTGTGAGTGTGTGCCTTCTGTGGAAGGTTGGGTGCCGGGCTGGCAACTTGACAGAATAAAACTCCACTGCCAATCATGAGTGGACAGGTGTTCTGCTGTGGTGACCCCTAACTGGGAAAAGAAGAAGTTAGCTAAAAGTAAAACATACCAACTAGCTGCTACAAGCAATTGTCAACTTAATATGTCCTGTGTGCTTCTTAGCTTGGACAGAACAGACTACCTATCTACTTCCATTAGAATTGCAATCCTAGGCTTCTTAATGTGAAAGTACTCTTTACTTAGCCAAAACCAAAAATCAAATAATTACCTACAACAAGTAATTCACACTTTAGCTTTCCAACTTGGACAGACCAGGCTACCTTTCTACTCTCACTAGAACTGCAGTCCCAGGCTACCTTTCTACTCTCACTAGAACTGCAGTCCCAATCTTAATGTAAAAAAAACCCACTTTGGTTAGTCACAACTGAAAGGGTACCAGAAACAACTTAACTATGACAAGTAATCACAAGGACGTTCAATGGCAGACAAGCCAGCAAGGAGGAGCACACACACTTTAAGCAACTTCAAAGTACAGTAACAGTCTAAGGGGAAGGCCTTCCCAGCTACGTCTGTCAGTAAGGAGAAAGACAAGCAGAGGAGACAAAAGTAGGAAGAGCTTCTAGGGCCAGGGATGCAGAAGATGTGACTGGGAAGAGCTTCCAAGGCCAGCTGTACATTAGGAGCTGACAGTTCAAAAGCTTCCGAATATAAAAGCACACCAAGAATGGGGTGGTGGTGGGAGGGATACAAATTCAGAAAAAAAAAAAACCTAGATCCAGCACAGAAACAAAAAAGCAATGGAGGCTATAAAATGCCTTAAATTAATAGCTTTAACTTCAGATAAAGACCAAAAAAACACACAAAACTGATTTAAATGGTAAGATAAGTGCAATAGTAAATGTGGTTTAAATAGAATTTCCTGGATGCAAAATGTAATTCAAATGATTTGCTACAAAGCATCCAAGTTTCCAGCAGTCATAAGAGTGAGAGGGTAGATTGCTTGTGTAATGCAAAATACCATGGAGGGAGGGGGTGGGTGGGTTGGGTTAATTACCACAAGCTCTAGTTATAACTAACTACAACAAATTCCGAAAAGTGCATAGGTCCTGCACAGAAACTAAAAAGCAATGCAGACTATAAAAAATGCCTTAAATTAATACAGGAAACAACACACAAAACTGATTTAACTGGTAAGATAAGTGCAACTACAAATGTAGTTTAAATGTACTTTCCTGGATGCAAAATGTAGTCCTAATGATTTGTTATCAAGCTTCCAAGTTTCCAGCACTCCCAAGACTGAGATAGAAGACTGCTTGTATAATGTGAAATACTGGTGTCTGGCGGGGGGTGGGGGTGGGCTGGATTAATTGCTACAGGGTCTAGTTACAACTGGCTATAACAAATTCAGAAAAACATCTAGGCCCAGAACACCAGCCAAAAAACAATGCAGACTATAAAATCCTCAAATTAATATCTTTAACTTCAGATAAAATGCAAACAACACAGAAAACGGATTTAAATGGTAGGATAAATGCAATTATAAATGTATTTTAAATATACTTGCCTGGATGTAAAATCTAGTCCAAATGCTTTCATATCAAGCTTCCAAGTTTCCAGCAGTCCTGAGACTGAGACAGTAGACTGTTTGTGTAATGTAAAATACCAGGGACTGGGGATGAATCGCTTACCAGAAGCTCTAATTACAGCTAGCTACAACAAATTCAAAAAAACACCTAGACCCAGCACAAAAACAAAGAGCAATGCAGACTACAAAAATGCATTCAATTAATAGCTTTAACTTCAGATAAACAGCAAATAAAATACAAAACTGATTTAAACGGTAATATATATATATATATATATATATATATATATATATATTTATATATATATATATATATATATATAAATGTTATGTTTTATATATATATATATATATATATATATATATATATATATATATATATATATATGCAATTATAAATGTTGTTTAAATGTACTTTCCTGGGTGCAAAATGTAATCCAAATACTTTGTTATCGAGATTTAAAAGTTTTCAGCAGTCCCAAGACTGTTAAATTTGGAGATGTCATTGCCCCCCTAAACTCAGTCCTCATTAGGATAATCATTAAATATAATGCTCCCTTTGGCATGTATCTGTGCAGACACATGCAACAAGTGGAAGTCCCACCGAGATATCTTACTAAAGGGAAACAAGACCTAAACAACATGTCCAACATGGACCAACTCAAAGCCCTATCACTATACTCAGTATCCTACAGACTGCCTAGACGTGACCTGTGTCTAGCATACTAGGCATCTTCTGACCCATTACTGATAGCTTTACTGTATATCAGCAAGCCAAATGGCATTAGAAATACTCAGCCAATGGATCTAAACCTCTTCTACAATATCAAAAGAACTATTTGGAAGGACAGGTATATTTTACAGAGGATACTGTTACTATGGAACAGAGTTACCATCCACATAAAACAAAGTTCATCCCTGTCCATTTTCAAGCACTGCTTAGATCTGTGGATTTAAAACAAAAAAAATCCCCCAGGACTGCCCCTGTACTACTAATGGACAGTGGCAGCTCTTAAATGCTATATCCCATGCATGGGAACCTCAAATTATCTGTGGTATGATCCCAGTTATTTTCCTTAGGGATAATATGTAATTATTGACCATGCCTATTACTTACCTATAAACCACTAAATCTATTAGACACAAAATGGCAGATTGCTTGTGTAATATAAAAGGGTCTATATTATATGAACGAAAGTTCATAATATCGAACGCTTTAAAGAGTGAAAATGCCAGACCTCAAACTCACCCCCACACCCCCCACTAAATATATATAAATATATATATATATAGATATATATATATATATATATATATATATATAGATATATACCAACTCAGAGATCGCACTACAGTGAGTAAAGGGTAAATGTTCCAACCTTCACTGTACTGCGATTCCACAAGAAGCACGTTGAGGTCCAGCATTTTTGCTCTTCATCACGTTCGATATTATGAACTTTCATTCATATAATATAGACCCATATAAAATACTGGTGGGGGCTGTGTTAATTACTATAGGCCATGTATCTAGCTACAACAAATTCAGAAAAAAAACACCTAGGCCCAGCACAGAAATCAAAAAGCAATTCAGGCTACGAAAATGCCTTAAATTGATATATATTGAACTTCAGATAAAGAGCAAAACTGATTTAAATGGTAAGATAAGAACAATTACAAATGTTTAAATTAACTTCCCTGAGTGCAAAATGTAGTCCAAATGATTTATTATCAAGCTTTCAATATCCAGCACTCCAAAGACTGAGATGGCAAACTGCTTGTGCAATGTAAAATACTAGGGGTCTGGGTTAATTACCATAGGCTCCAGTTACACCTAGCTATAACAAATTCAGAAAAACACCTAGGCAGCACAGAAAACAAAAAGCAATGCAGACTATAAAAATGCTTTAAAGTAATAGATTTAACTTCTGATAAAGAGCAAACAACACACAAAATTGATTAAATGGTAAGAAAAGCACATTTATAAATCTACTTTAAAATGAACTTCCCTGGATGCAAAATGGAGTCCAAATGCTTTGTTATCAAGCTTCCAAATTTCCAGCAGTTCCAAGACTTTCTTAGATGTATACTGCTCAAAATTTAAATAGTCTACCATTGTCCGTAGATCTTTACTGTTGGTGTTATATATATATTTTTTAGAATTTGACCATTTGTTTTATAATTATAACTTATTTCCTTTTAGACAAGTTTCATGATACTCCATTTAGTGAAATTAAGGGTGTGGTCATTACTAATGCATCTAGTGTGCATTTTTATTGGGCATCATGGAGAACTTTAGAACATTTTACCAAAGTAATTATGCCACTTAGTTTGCAATCATCATCACTTTTGGTTACTCATAGCTCATTTCCAACTTTTACATCTAATAAATGTTTTAAAAGAAGTTGCCCAACAAAGCTATGCAGGACACCGGTGGTAAGCCTCACTAGGATAGGCATGTAACACCCAACCTTACTTGTTTTGTCCTGTTGCTTAATCATATATATTTTTTTACAATGAATTATGTATGGATTATTATTTAATGCTTTTAATTTGTCAGAGATGACTTTATGTAAAATTATGTTGATTGAAAAAAATAAAAATTTCTTTGAAGCAGGAGTGTTAGAATACATGCGTTACAACAAAATGTTGCTATACATTTAACATGAACAAAGTAAATGAAAGTATATGTTTTTATCCTTAAAAAGAGTTCATTCCTTTCCCTTTAGCCTCACCATTAGAGTCCATACACAATGAAAACAAAACTTAAGTTGATCTGCTTCTGTTTCCAATCTGCAACAGATTCTGCAGTCTTTGCATACCTTGTTGGCTTCTCTTGAAATCTCACAATATTTCCTTTTGTCATTTACAAATGAGTGGGCAGCACAGGAATGAATGAGGGGAACTTGATGTATACATCTGGGACAGTGAGGGACTGATTGAGGCATATATGCAATGAAATACATTTATTAGAGTTTTACAAGAGAAACTATCTGATCACTGTTTATGGCTAAAACATTAAAATGAAAAATCCAGAATACAATATTTCACACATAAAGTGCTTCATTAGGTAATGAAAAGAGAGCACGTCAATCCACTGAATTAAATAATCTCATCAAATCACATGACCTAGTCAACCAGAATTCTCTTAATGTGAGTTTAAGTCAATTTGTTAATGTCATTAATTTTAAAAATAGCTTAATGCTATTAAATCCATTTAAACCTGCTCCTCTGTCTGCTTTTAGCATAGTAGTCCATTTGCATTTAGCGTGTTCAGTAATTGTTACAAGGATTACTTCCTTTTTAGTTTTGTTAAAAAAAAAAAAAAAGGGTAGAGATCAGGTAACCTGAATTTGTGTACTTCTCCATTTTCTGGTATGTGTTTATAAAAAGAATCTGTGTGCACCCATCTCTATTACTGAGATATACTCAGCTGTATGCCTGTTTTACTTCTCTGTTGGATTTGCTCACATAAAAAGCAAAGCAGATTATCTATATTGCCAGATACACAAAGTTCTTCAATTCAAGACACAGTCAGCGAACTCATTACATGAGTACCTTCATAGTCACAGGATATTCAAAATAACTTTCGTCATAAAGATATTTGTACTGCTGATGATTGTAACATGGCATTGGACCTTTCCATTGACTACATGTATAATTTATCAAAAAAAATCATCTCTTTATAGCACAATTTCTGTTTCAAGTTTTCTACCTTTTTAAAAGAAAATGTTGGTTGCTTTGACAGCATATTGGTGAACCCAGGAAAGGCCCATAGTATAGACTAATGTTTCTTACATTATCACTATCTAACAAAACAGGTTTAGCAGTATTAGAACATTGTGATTGTACTGCACTTTTATCTATCAGCATGCAGTGATTGTATCTTCTCAGTTTAAAATTAACTAAACTATTTATCTGCTCATTCAGCATATATTCATCTGTGCTAGGTCTAGGAGTGGTATTCACATTCATGCTTAGGTGTAGCAGGAATTTGTCCTGGCTGTACCTAAGCACATTTAAGATGCAAGTCAGAGACTCCAGATGTACTGAGATACAGCTGCTTGTCTTAGAAACCAGTATGCAAATGAATGCGTAATGAGATGAAAATGTAGAATATATATGAAAAATGTGTGACTATCTTATGCACATTAGGAGCTCTTTCTGCCTTTCCGTGATTCATACGCACTCTTTGATGTACGTCTGCATCATGCGCTTCAAACTCATAAAAAGTGAAGTCACACCTTTTTCATCTATTTCGTAATCCACAACAATAATTGTATATCCTGCCAGCTTAACTGTTCCTCATTCTTAGATGTTAGTCTTTGTTATGCCAAAGATAGCTGTGCTTAGCAGAGCCTGCCGTCTGTCAAGAAGAAGATACAGAGAAAGGATATCCTATCTGAACTTTGCTGATCTGGAAATCCTGGACAGATTTAGAGTGAACAAGGACATACTATAGGCTTTGGTGAGTTTGTATATCCCACAGATGGGGACTCGGGGATATGTGTCTTCCTATGCCAGTAGATACAAAGGTATATATAACCATTACTATACTTGCCAAGGCAGCCTTTCAGGGACAAACATGGGAGATGTCGGGTATCTCACAGGCATCTGACTTGAGTATACTTCAGCAGTTCCTCTAAATACTCTTAGCACTTGTGGATTAGTGCATCTATTTCCCAGTGTCACCTCAAGATCAAGCCAGTACCATGTGAGTCTTCTGCGGGATAACACACTTTTCTGAGGTACTTGGTCCAATAGATTGCACCCATGTTGCCATTAGTGCCCTATCTGGAGCATGGGAGGAACAGTACCAGCATGGGAAGGGCTACAAGTTCCTCAGGTGTCAGGTAGCATGACATGCATAGGTAGGTATTGCAAACATGACAGCCCAGTATCCTGGCAGTGTACACGATTCCCATATTTGGCACACTCTGCCACATCTTCCTGCATGGTAGTGTAATGTTCCACACTGTCTGATTGTGGATTTTGCAGGGATCGGAAAGTACTGCTATTAACGCCACCTCTAATGATTCCAGAAACATCCTCATATGCATCCAGATCATCACCCCTTACTCCTCACCTGTCATTAAAGGTTCTTTTTCTCGTACTGTGGCAGGGTGCAGTGCCTCCCCCCATTGCATTAGTGTCAGCCAATACTTGATGCTACCCTTTAGCGCTCTCTGCCTGCTTTTGCCCTCCCAACACACACACACACGCACACACACACACACACACACACACACACACACACACACACACACACACACACACACACACACACACACACACACTTTCCAAAAAGGTGTTTCCCATATATCCTCAGAACATCCATGAGAATGTGATTTTCCTCAGGACTGAATATGCCTCTCCTGTGTCTTATTCCCTGCTGTTGCATCATAATATGACCTGTAATCGCATATTGTGATGAAGTAACACCTGCCTACCTTCTATGATACTTTAATGACATAAGGATCATGCACACCACTGCATTACAAAAGAGAGAGAAAGGGTAATAAGCACATTGAACCACGAATTCTGAGTAGTGGGTTTGAGTTTTGTTAGCAGTATTACTTGTGCTTTTTTACATATGCTTGTATGTGTTTGTTGTGAGGGTGTGGAATTCAGTATATTAAGTATTATCTCACGTGTATAAGTAATCAAGTGAATTAAGGTGGCTTGTAGTCTGGCTCTGACCATTACCCATTGCCAGAGACCATTGTCAGTGGTAAGCCATTTGACAGATGTAGACACAATGAAAGTGGTATCTTACACATTCCAAACCACATCATATATAATCTAAATATTAGAATAAAATGACCTGTCTTAGCAGCAAATACAGATTACCATTGAAGAGATCACTGAATTATGCTGATAACTACATTTTCCTAATAATTTCTGGTTATCCTTGGTGCTACTAAATTATTTTAGTTTGTTCATATTTTTCATGGAAAATGGCAACAGGGAGCTCAGTGAAGCTTAAAATGGTGGCTGTGGACTAGCTGGCATAAGTTGGGGCTGCTTTGAGAACTTCATATGCAGATGATGGTCAACTGTACTGAGGTCTATGAATCACATGTTAGCTCACATATGTATTCACATGTGTAAATGCATTCAGATTGCTGTGGATGAGCAGCTTTGAAGACATGTAAAACACAAGTATGCTATCATATTCAGAGAAGACTACCATTTATTTACAAAAAACTGAAATGAAAAATAAAAATAAGTGTATAACACAAAGGACTGCCCTGATATCACATTACTAGAATATTCCCATTTAACTAAAACAAAGAATTTAATTACCAAAAAAGAGAACTCCATGGGACTGTGGTCTGTCATTGTATTTGTCTTGTTAATATACAAAACATTTCTACAGTTATTATTCTAATAAGGTAGCAGCCCAATATGGGTGTTTGAGTTGGCAGAGTGATGTCATACCCTGGAGACTGTGGTTCACACCTTCATATACCTCAACCTTTTTGTCATTCAGAACCTGGTCATTAAGTGCAATGTAATCTGTTAAAGCCCAGGATTGCGGCCCATACTTGTCTGACAGGACCAAAATCCTCCTCTATCTAATGCAAGAGTCATACCTGAAGATGTTGGAACAGATCACCAGTGGCTCCAAATGGAGAAAGATTTATATTTGGCAGAAGTAGGGAATGACTTGTCATTACTGACAGGGATACCGCATTTGGAGAGCAGGTATGCCACAGGTATGATGACCTGCAGAGGAGAGATCAGTCATCTGGGTGGGTTTTAGAAGTACAGGATCAAAAGCCAAGAGTTCTATAGTAAATGCTATGTTTTATTTCTTATACAGTATAGTGATATAAACTTAAGACTATATCATGTACCCTAACATTTCTGTATTTGTATGTTATCTCTCTGTCTTTCTTTCCTTCTCTCGCTCTGTATATATGTATGTATGTATCATACTTCAGTTTTTTCTGTATTGGTTAAAGCATTATAAATGCAATATTTCTTGACTGTTGTAAATGCTCTCTGTTGCCATGTCAGATTCATATTTGAAATACTTTCTTATGACATCTTCATTTGCTGTATTTCTTAAGCATTGCAGTTCACTCACACAGTTTTATTATAATGGTGGTAATAATTGTTCTGTATTAATAACTTGATATAATGTACTGCCTAGTCATTGATTAAACTGAAGTATTTTGATTATTGTCATTATGTTACATCAGAATGCAAGATGATTTTTTACTGTTTCTCATGATTTCCAGAACTTTCTTAAGCTTTAGCAATGGCTGCAAACACCAAGGCACCACAACCAACCTGGGGAAGGATAGGGATCATGCAGAAATTAGCTGCACTGTATATAATTCAGTATGATTATATTATTAAAAAGTGCATGGCTTAAGGCTATGTTCAATATCACACAGAATTAATAATGAATTACCATACCCTAGAACAAATGCCAATTCTGTAATCAATCACATACACAGACGTGAATAATTTATTATTCCTTAGACTAGTTAGTTTGACAATGTTTGCAAGGTTTGCAACATGTGTAGGAATTTGGCCTTCCTGAATTTGACTGTCTGTTGAGGTTTGCCAAGGCAACATACCTTTCAGAAGCAGATCAATAGGCAACTCCCCTCAATGGAGAGTGTAGTGTCCCTGAATGTATCAGTTCAGAATGTTCAAAACTGATTGAAACAATTTATTAATGTTAAGTACCACACACATACACACACACACACACACACACACACACACACACACACACACACACACACACACACACACACACACACACACCTTGAAATGAAGGTATACAACACAATAGCTTTTCCAGGATGCATACCTTCTCAACTTTGCAATAATTATTGCACCAGTGGAGATTGGCCAGGCTGGTGTATTGCAGTTATAAGTATGAGAAATATAGAAAAATATTTAGTAATATAAAAATATATGCCCCTTTAAAAATGTACCATTCATTAATGCAGTAAGATCTCTTATGTTCAGAGATTATCACTGTCAGATCAGCTGTCCAGGCCAGTAAAGCAGTAAGGTCAGCCAAAAAATGTATAGTCATACCCTTCGTGAAAAACAAGGTAACCCCAAGCTACCATATAGGTGGCAATCCACTAAGCACAGAAGAGGTTATCAGGGACCTGGGGACCCAGGTTGAGAGTGGCTTTTCTTTTGACACTCACATTGCTAAAGTGGTTAGAAAGACCTTCTACATTGCCCACCTGATCATGAAGGGATTCACATCCAGATCTAGTGAGGTCATTGTTCCCCTGTACTCTTCACTTATCAGACCAATGATCGAGTACAATGCCCCATTCGGGATGTATCTCACCCGACATCTGCAGCAATTGGAGAGACCCCAAAAGTACCACACACACTCACACACACACACACACACACACACACACACACACACACACACACACACACACACACACACACCTTGAAATGAAGGTATACAGCACAATAGCTTTTCCAGGATGCATACCTTCTCAACTTTGCAATAATTATTGCACCAGCGGAGATTGGCCAGGCTGGTGTATTGCAGTTATAAGTATGAGAAATATAGAAAAATATTTAGTAATATAAAAATATATGCCCCTTTAAAAATGTACCATTCATTAATGCAGTAAGATCTCTTATGTTCAGAGATTATCACTGTCAGATCAGCTGTCCAGGCCAGTAAAGCAGTAAGGTCAGCCAAAAAATGTATAGTCATACCCTTCGGGAAAAACAAGGTAACCCCAAGCTACCATATAGGTGGCAATCCACTAAGCACAGAAGAGGTTATCAGGGACCTGGGGACCCAGGTTGACAGTGGCCTTTCTTTTGACACTCACATTGCTAAAGTGGTTAGAAAGACCTTCTACATTGCCCACCAGATCATGAAGGGATTCACATCCAGATCTAGTGAGGTCATTGTTCCCCTGTACTCTTCACTTATCAGACCAATGATCGAGTACAATGCCCCATTCGGGATGTATCTCACCCGACATCTGCAGCAATTGGAGAGACCCCAAAAGTTCCTCACCAAAAGGATAAAGGGACTCCAAAATCTGTCATATGCTGCCAGATTGAAGAAACTCCAGCTCTATTCAGTCGCATACCGTCTGCTCAGAGGTGACATGTGCCTGACATACAAGGCCATGTCCAACCCGGAATTAATGGACATGCTCCACCTCAAAAAATCCAAATCCACCAAAACCACTAGAGCAAGCGACTTAAACCTTAGCACGGATATAAATAGGACGTGCTGGAGGGATAGATTTATCACTCAGAGACTCCCTATGCTGTGGAATAAAATCCCGGTCCATGTGAGGCAGAGCACCTCGCTGACTCTGTTCAAGAGAAATCTAGACCTGTGGATGGGAGATCGTAGGTTTACCCCGGGAATCATCTCTGTGTCACTGCTGGACAGAGGCACAACAAACTAATGGGCACAGTATTTTTTCATATAAGGGGTGGCGTAAGCCACAAAAATTTGGGCTAGGCTTATAAATGCCTTAGGGCAGATAGCCTAGTATAAACCTATGAACCTATGAACCTATACAAGAAATACTTCCTCAAGGACCACTCACTCATTGACAGAGTAGCATGCTGCATATCCTCAGAACAACAAAGTGGACTGCTTCAGAAAATGATACTGACATAAGTTATAAAATTTACTAAATGCTGAATTGCTCTCAACTGTGATTCACACACATATGTGATGACTAAGCAGCTTTCTTTTCTTTTCTTATCTTCTGTTTTCTTTCTCACCTCCACATCATTCAGTGAGATTAAATAGAATAGCGGCCTGCACCAGCGGAGATTGGCCAGGCTGGTGTATTGCAGTTATAAGTATGAGAAATATAGAAAAATATTTAGTAATATAAAAATATATGCCCCTTTAAAAATGTACCATTCATTAATGCAGTAAGATCTCTTATGTTCAGAGATTATCACTGTCAGATCAGCTGTCCAGGCCAGTAAAGCAGTAAGGTCAGCGGAGCAGTAATTGACAGTATTCACAGGTACAGTATTTCATTATGCATTGTTCAAGACATGTCATTACACACAGTTCTTAATTCATATTATAAAAGAAACTCTAATATGAAGAACCATCATGCAGTAGTCAGAATCCATTCATTGCATTAATAAATGAAAAACATGCAACACTGCTTAATAGGAACTTCAGATTCACTTTAGTAAATGGTTCATTTACTTTTATTAATTAAAACTCAGTTTCATCAGAATACTTATGAATTCATTTCTTTTCACCATTTCTCTTTCTCACTCTCTCTTCTTTTTTTATTTTTTTCTCTCACTTTTAATTTACTATTTTCCAAAAGTTCAGAAGTTCCTCAGGCAGGTCAGCCATATATGTCTAAGGTGAGGGAGGGATGACCAGCATCCCCTGCCAGCCTAAGATGCATTCACAGGGTTGTGGTGCTATCTCTTCCCCATGTGCCCCCCCATGGCATGGCAGTCTAGTAGGTCTCTAACATCATGAGCCATCAGCCTCACTGAGACCAACGGCTGGTGTCGAAACCACGGCCTTAAGCTTAATGCTAAAAACTGAGTCCACATTCCTTTTGGGAAAAACTGAAGGCATTATAAGAGATCTGGAGACACAGCTTGACAGCAACCTCTCCTTTGACCACCACATTGCCACTGTGATCAGAAAGTCCTTCTGTGTGGCATATCTAATTACCAAGGTTTTGCATCCAGGAAGAAAGAGGTCATCATCTCTCTCTACTCTTCCCTCATTAGACCAGTCATCGAGTATAATGCTCCATTTGGCATGTACCTCACTAAACACCTGCAACAGCTGGAAAGTTCACGAATGTACCTCATGAAGAGGATCATAGGCCTTAAACACATGCCCTACATGGACAGACTCAAAAAACTCAAGCTTTTCTCTGTCTCATATCTTCTATTAAGAGGCGATCTCTGCTTGACTTACAAAGCCATGTCTGACCCAGCCCTGTTAGAAATGTTACACCTAAAGTAATCCTAATCACACCACACCACATGCTCCAGAGACCTCAACCTCATTACCACAATCAACAGAACATGCTGGAGGGACAAGTTCATAACCCAGAGACTGCCCATGCTCTGGAATAGACTTCCCATACATGTCAAGCAGAGCACCTCACTGCCCTTTTCAAGAGAAATCTTGATGAGTGGATGGGAAATAGAAAGTACACCCTGGCAGTAGCTCTGCTTGATAGAGGCACCAGAAACTAATGGTGGCATGATGCCAGGGCACTTCTATGGGCTAGGCTTGTAAAGGTTCCAGGCCCATTGGCCTAGTACACACCTATGAACCTATCAACCTATGATGTTCAGTGCCAGACTGAGGCAGAGGTTGAGAGGGCTATTGCCCAACCCCCATACCATTGGTGTCCCCAATGCAGGTCCGGCACTGTGTGTTCGGTCTGTAATTTATATTTGTGTGTTCCTTTACTCTTCCTTTGCTCTGCCTCTTACCTCTCTACCCTTACTCCTTCAACAACTTCCCTCTTAAAAAAATTGGAAAAGTGGGTCATTCCCCTTCAAAGATATAGGGTCTCTCATCTCCCACCTCCTCCTGCACCATTATCTTGAAGTGTTCTTTCTGGGTGTCCATTGTCTTCTCTCTCCCATATTTCCATATGGAGCTTTGTTATCTCCCCCTTTCTAGCTTTATAAAAGCTCAATCAGGGTGTCCGTATAAGGGCACCCTTTACAGTGAATAAAGAAAAAATAATAATTTGGGTAAGCTGCAGGCCAATAGCACTAGCTCATCTCAGTGCAGGTTCTCATAGAAGTTCTTAAGAGATCTTCACTGGCTCAGTTCACAGCTGCCTAGCAAAAATAACTAAAACCAGTTGTGACTTTGCATACAAATGGCTTATTCTGCATGTACCTACAGTATTTTTTACTCATCTTACTCTGGTCCAGATGTGCAAAACTGCTGTGGGCACTTCATTACAGGACCGAGATTGTATGAAATGAGCACATCTTCATACTTAGTTTATTTAGTTAAAGACACACTGCTGCTATTTGCTGATTAACATTACACTTATGTGAACTGCAGAATGATACACACACACACGCGTGCGCGCGCACACACACACACACACACACACACACACACACACACACACACACACACACACACACACACACACACTCTCCCACTCACACACTGTGTGTGTGTGTGTGTGTGTGTGTGTGTGTGTGTGTGTGTGTGTGTGTGTGTGTGTGTGTGTATCACCCTAGGTATTCCAAGCAATGTTTTTGAATGTGTTCTACAGGTGCCTACCTGGCATATGGAAATAAGTAAACTAAATACAACTTTAGTCCAGATAATTGATCACCATGTCATAGAAGATAGTTATATTTTTCTTGGTTGAAATATCTGTACCTTGCCTGACATTAATGCTTGCTACATTGTACATAAAATATGTGGCCTGATTTTCTAGGTAAGGTCACATCAGGCTTATATAAACAGAGATCTTAATGTTATGATTCCTAGTGCATATTTCTGTATGGAGCTTTTCTCTCCGGGCCTCCGCTGAAAATGGACATATATCCAGTCGGACCTTCCCGGTTAACAAATGTAAAATAAATAAAAATAAAAATAAAAGACTGTAATATGTAATAATACAATAACACCATCAGTTAATAAAGGTTGTATTTGCTTCAAAATCAGTTCCAGTAATATGCAGGGGATAAGCATTACTATGGCTTAGGCATCCCAAGTTCATTTAGAGTCTCAGATGACTGATGGAGTTGAGTGAGGGAAAATGGATATACCCACAATTCTTTGAAAGAGGGTTGATATTGTAGCATGCATTCTGGGAGTGGGCTTTCAGATCACAAAGCCACTGCCTGGTAACCTACTGGTAACCTGCTGGTAGCCTTCACTAATGAGTATAGAGGATATGCATTTGCAGTTGAGAGGCACTGAGAGACCCTGCACAGATGCCAGTTGTTCATCTACTCATCCAGGGGGTAGAATTTAGGGCATACAAATGTCCTTATTGCCAGGATGTTGGTGAGGGTGCAAACAACCCTCATGATTTCCTGCATAATGTATCCTATGGATGGCTCTCACAACCATATTATACTAGAGTAATTTCCCTAATATGGGGCACAAATAAGCAGGGTCCAATTACAGGAAACTTGCTGAGCCACAGAAATGATGGAAAACAGCAGCTACAATTTGTTTTATATCTGAGCTTATAATTCATGTTGACTTCAAGCTTTTTATTTTATTTTAGATAATTTTAGCAAAAAGGCCATACTCAATAAAATGTAGATCTTTTGTATATTTTAAATGAAAGTACATTGTGTTACATTCACAAGTGTTAAAAAAGTGTTGTTAGTAGTTGCTCATATAACTAACCTGTACATAAACTGTTTGAACTGCTATAGAGCTGCAAAATCACTGAGGTCATACAGAAATTACCCACACTTGGTATCATCTATGTAACAGCTGATCCAAACCTGATCTGCTTCAGGTAAAATTGTCATAAAAAATGTTGAAGAGAAAGGTTCAATATGCCAGACTCTGTGGAACATCTCTATTAGCCATTCTGCTGGTGAAAATAGAATCTCTTAACTCTGACATAACATGAATGATTGTAATGTCACCTATTAATCTCTTTAATAATATCACTATTAACTTCCATAGATTATTCAAGAATGTGACACAATATCAAAAGGCTTGTAAATGTCAAGATAAAATATGTCTCCAGCAGTACATTCAACTAGTTCCTGTTTTACATTGCTATAAAAGGCTAAAATGCTAGTATTGCATAGATGACCAATCAATAAACCATGCTGAGCCATGTCTTTTAGGTTCATAGGTAGGTACTAGGCTATTGGCTCTAGGGCCTATACAAGCCTAGTCAAAAAGGTACCCTGGCTTTCACCACCCAAGAAAATTATTTTCCTGTGCCTCTGTCAAGCAGAACCACAGAAGTGATCTCCAGGGTGAATTTACTATTACCCATCCAATCATCAAGATTTTTCTTGAAGAGTGCTAATGAGGAGCTCTGTTTGACATAGATAGGTAGTCTGTTCCAGAGTATGGGAAGTCTCTGGGACAGGAATCTATCCCTCCAGCATGTTCAGTTTATTGTGGTGACAAGGTTTAGGTCCCTAGAGCGTGTAGCTCGGAGGGATTGGGATTTCTTTAAGTGGAGCAGCTCTGGGTTTGACATGGCATTTTATGTTAGGCAGAGATCACCTCTGAGTAGGCGATATGCGATGGAATAAAGCTGGAGTTTTTTGAGTCAGTCTGCGTAAGGCATCTGTTTGAGGCCAGTAATCCTCTTTGTGAGGTATTTTTGTGGCCTTTCCAGTTGTTGTAGATGTCTTGTGAGGTACATACCAAAAGGGGTGTTGTACTCTATAATGGGTCTAATGAGTGATGAGTAGAGGGGAACAATGATCTGGATGAGGAACCTTTTGTGATGAGATGTGCCACATAGAAGAATTTCCTGACCACTGTGGCAAAGTGATTATCAAAGGAGAGACTACTGTCCACCTGTGTCCCAAGGTCTCATCACAATTTCGGTGTTAAGTAGATTACCGCCTATGTGGTAGTTCATGGGTACAGAGTTTTTACCAAAGGGGATGACAATGCACTTTTCTCACTAAATGTAGTGATATAGAGGACAGGATAGTCCAATGAAAGCATTTGCCTTTGTTACTAAATAAGTTAATGGGTCTGCATTTATTAAAGTTGTTAACATTACTACTTTTAAAACTTTTGCACTATGATAGTCTGATTTCCACACATTTGGCATATAGCCTGATTGGAGGTTTTGCTGGAAGAGATGGGTGATACATGATACAATTACATTCAATAATTTATTAAAAATATAGACCACCAGGCCCTGTTGATGCACCCTAAGTTATTTTATTTAATGGATTATAAAGTATATGTTTTCTTCTGAAATTAATGGTTAATTGTATTTCAGCAAAATTTCCACTTGGCTCTGTTACTTGAACTTTTGAAAAATATGTTGACAAAGATTTTGGCAATGTTCTATTTGTCTGTAACTTCAATGCCATTTATTTTAACGTAATACCATTGGCTGATTCTTAAAAATACCTCACATGTTTAAAAACTGACCTTTTTTATTAGTTATATGATCATCCAAGTTATTTTCATAGATAGCCTTCGTGCCTTTGACTTTTGTCCTTAAGATAGCCTTAGATCTATGGTAGCATTCTTTATTTTATCATGTAGAAGTATCTCCTGTAGTTGAACTAGTGATTTGTTTTCTTATTAGAGGATGTGTATAGATACATATTTTACTATAATACTTACAATAGCCAAAAATATCTTTTATTCTGAAGATTGTCAAATCATTCAACTTGCTAGAGAAACAATAGCATTTGTATTTCCTATCCAAAACAACCCTAGCATTATGTCAATTCAACACTTGTAAATCCGGAATTATTAATTTAAACTTAGTTTAGCAATATGTCTTTCCTACAGTTGTAGTAGGTTTATTATTATAATTAATTGTATACACATTCGAGATGACATTATAATGATCTGAATTTCTCAATATGAATAGAAAATTGCAGTTATGCACCTCAAGAATATTTTGTGTTCTGGTACAATTATTATTAACTTTGAAATATTCATGTTTCACTTAATATTCTATTATTTCTTTGTCAGTTTCACATTAAAACATGTTCTTTATTCTTTAATATTTTATTCTTCTATACATAGGTTAGGGATTCCATAAAATCTCATTATCTCACTGTGTACCATCTGCGTTTTTTAATGCTAATATAATACTCTTGGATTTTTAGGTCCAGTACTGTTATAAGTAACATTGAGCCAAGGTCAGCTCTCAGATAAATGGACATGCCCCTTCAGATAAATGCAGTCAAAAGTCAATACATTGTTTGAATCCCTGCATGTTCATAGGTGGCTTATTTCGGCTAAACCATATTGATTACCAGTGACCCTACCCTCAAGTTCATAAAGTTTTTGTTTAAGCTCCTTTCATTGTTCATAAAAACGTAAAGTTCCCCAAGTTCTCTGCATAGAAGGATGTTTGTTATGAATGACTTGAAAAAAGCTTTCATTCAGACATTTTATATTCTGTGCATACAATACTTTATGTCCACTTTGGTCAAGGTTATACCTGTCACTGTTAAAGTAATGATGCTTATGAGCTAGGGGTTCCCAAAACAGATGAAACTGCAACATAGGTAGGCTCCTTGATGAAAGAGAGAGAGAGCTTGCTTTAACTTCACAACTGACAGAACAGGAGGAGTGCAAATTTCTGTAAAATCTACAGAAAAGTCTTTTTCAACTCTTAGATTTAGGATGTCTTCAGTGATATTAGTCGGCTGTCTTAGTTTTGCCAATGTCATTAATTCCTGCTGCTGTTATAATACTCTCAAATGTAACTGTAACCAAATTTAATCCAAAAATAGTCTTTTTAATATCTGAAAGTGCAGAACCTCATAAATGAGAACCCTTATTTTTTTTAAATCCTCTGACTGTAAGTAGCATGATCGTTAGACTGCAGATATGTGACTTTCTTATGACCAAGGCTTGTTTTTTAAAGGGGCACTTACAGTTATGGAAACTGAAGTTAGGGAGTAGAAATAGATTTTTGGGGTAAATCACTAAGTGACTGATTGACTGCTATATTATTTGGTGAGTCTGTCCTCATCTCCTCCTGCGTAGCACTCACCGACAACTTCTTTTCTGGATTGGGGATACTGTGGAGCTTTGGTTTCATTCTTTCGTGTGAGAAGTGTTCATTACTAAAATAATGGAGAAAATGCCCTCCCTCTCTCTCTCTCTATATATATATATATATATACATTATATATATATATATATATATATATATATATATATATATATATATATATATATATATATGGTTTACTATCAAAATTTAGAATGCAGGTTCATCAAACACAGAAATGCTGAACAGCAGTTGACAGATTTCCATGTTGCCAAATGTTATGAGAGTGAGAGTACATATCCGCGAACACAACTGTGCATTTGCTGATACATACTCAATGTTATGACTAGAAATAACGTTACAGTGCAGATTGAGAAATGTATCCCTTTCCTGACTGTAGTGTTATCTCAGAGTTGGAATATATAGTTTGCAGGGGGTGTGGGGTGCAGGGGGGCTTGCCTGCCTGCAAAAACATGAATTTGCAGTATAGGAGTTACACGTACCTTTGCTCCTATATCATTTTATGTTTGATAGTCAATGAAAATGTTTCAACATTATCACCTACTTAATATGCAGGCATTCAACCTTGCCTTTCAATTAAAACATTTTTTTTAACTTTGTAATTTAAATAGTAAATAAATAAATATATATATATATATATATATATATATATATATATATATATATATATATGTATCTATATATATATATATATATATATATATATATATATATATATATATATATATATATATATATATATATATATATATATATATATATATATATATATATACATACATAGGTTCATAGGTTCATAGGTTCATACTAGGCTATCTGCCCGAGGGCATTTACAAGCCTAGCCCATAGTTTTGTGGCTTACGCCACCCCTTTAGTATGGGGAACTATACCCATTATTTTGCTGTGCCTCTGTTGAGCAGTGACACTGAGGTAATCCCTGGGGTATATCTGCGATCTCCCATCCATTGGTCAAGATTTCTCTTGAACAAGGCCAGCGAGGTGCTCTGCCTCACATATACCGGGATTTTATTCCACAGCATAGGGAGTCTTTGGGTGATGAATCTATCCCTCCAGCATGTCCTATTAATAGCCGTGTCGAGGTTTAAGTCTCCGCCCTTGTGGCTCTGACGGATCTAGATTTTTGAGGTGAAGCATATTCATCAAATCTGGGTTTGACATGGCCTTGTATGTTAGGCAAAGGTCACCTCTGAGCAAGCGTGCGTTTACTGAATAGAGCTGGAGTTCTTTCAGTCGGGCAACATAGGACAGATGTTTGAGACCCTTTATCCTTTTGGTGAGAAACTTTGTGGCCTCTCCAGCTGCTGCAAGTGTCGGGTCAGATACATTCGAATGGGGCATTGTACTCAATCATTGGTCTGATGAGTGATGAGTATAGGGAGACTATGACCTCCCTTGATCTAGATGAGAATCCCTTCATGATAAGGTGGGCAATGTAGAAGGTCTTCCTAACTACTTTAGCTACATGGGTGTCGAATGACAGACTACTATCAACCTGGGTCCCCAGGTCCCTGATAACTTCTTCTGTACTCAGTGGATTGCCACCTATTTGGTAGCTAGGGTAACCTTGTTTTTCCCGAAGGGTATGACTATGCATTTTTGGCATTTAACTTTAGGCCATGGCTCTGGCACCAGTTATCCGCTTTCTGTGAGACCCTTCTGAAGGATATCTGTGTCAGATGTGTTTTCTACTATGGCGCCCAGTTTGCAGTCATCTGCAAACTTTGTCAGCCATAACCCTCCTGTGTTTGTTTGTACTGGAAAAGTAGATGCCAAACAAGAGTGGGCCCAGGACTGAGCCCTGTGGTACACCACTTGTGACAGGCTTTGAGTCTGACATGGCGCCAGCAACTCTGACCCTGTGGGTTCTGTCACTCAGCCAATTTGCAACCCATCTTGTGATGTATGGGTTAACATTTAAGCTGATGAGTTTTTCAATGATACCCGAGTGGGGTATTGTATCAAAGGCCTTTGCCAGATCGAGGTAGGCTGTATGGACTGCCTTTCCTCATCAATGGCTTTGCTGACTGTTTCAAAAAGTCAACCAAGTTTAGAAGGCATGATCTGCCTTTGACAAAGCCAAACTGGGATGGATCCAAAGTCTGCAAATTCCCTATGTCTTTATTTATGAGGTCCATTATGATCCTCACCATGGCTTTGCAGATAAGGCTTGTCAAGCTAATGGGCCGGTAATTTCCAGGGTCGGTGGAGGCACCGCCTTTGTGAAGTGGGACCACAGTTGCAGTGCGCCACTCCTGGCACGTATCCAGAGGTAAGACTATGATTAAACAGCTGTCCTAGCTGTGGGTTTAATTCCTCGTTGAGTTCGTGGAGCACACAGCCGGGGACACCATCAGGTCCCATGGATGCTGTGTTTTTTGCTTTGGACAGCGCAGTTCTCACTTGGGCGTTGGAGATGTTTGGGGCTGCAATCGCTTGGTATAGATATCTCTCCTTTGGGGAGGGGAGAAGTTTGCACTGAACCTGTCAGCCAGTATGTTGGCAATGTCTGTAGGATCAGTAATCTTCACATAATTTTGAACTAGTTCTGAGCATATCTGGGAGTTTCCTCCCAGGTTTCTAACATAGCTAAAGAAGGCCTTATGATTGTCTTTTGAGTCTTTAGCTATTTTTCTCTCAAAATTTGCTTTGGATGATTTTATGAGAGCTCTTAGTTTTTTACTTATAGTGATCAAGGGTGTCTTACCTTTTAAGGATTTTGCTCTATCTTGTAGTAGCTTCCTCCTTTTGTTGTAGAGTTTGTTTATGGCTGGGGTCCACCAGAGTGGACGCTTGCCTTTGGTACAAAGAGTCTTTGTTTTGCTTGGGATTGCCTTATATGTATATATATATGTATATACATATATTTATATATATATATATATATATATATATATATATATATATATATATATATCTATATCAAATGACTAAGTTACATTTTCTTTCCATTTTTCCATACTGTGGCTACCTGAAACCCCATTCATAGAAATATTAAGTACAGAACTCATGCATCAAAAACAAGCCACTTCATCACAGTCACATGATAACCTTGATGTAAAGTTCGTAAGTGTTGTAGAAGTTGCCGTCTCATATTTAATTACAAATGCAACAATTTACTGGAAATAATAATAAATGTATATATATTTTTGATTTCTTTGTGATATTTGTTCAATCGTTGTCGATCTTCCGGTGTCGGTGTTCTCGTCGCCGACACCGGAAGATCGACAATGGAGAAGACCAACAGTTGAGAATCCCGATGCTGAGAACACCGACATGTTAAGGTAAGTGTGCGATAGGGAGAGACGTTAGGGTCAGGGTGTGGGTAAGGTAAGTGTGTTATAGTGATGGACATTAGGGTAGGGAGCGGGTCAGGCAAGTGTGCGATAGTGACGGATTTTAGGTTTGGGGCGGGTTAAGTGAGTTAGGGTTAGTGTGCGGGTAAGGTAAGTGTGCGATAGTGACAGACTTGAGGGTTAGGGGCGGATTAAGTGAATTAGGGTTAGGGTGTGGGAAAGGTAAGTGTGTGATAGTTACAGAGTTAAGGGTTAGGGGCAGATTAAGTGAGTTAGGGTTAGGGTGTGTGTAAGGTAAGTGTGCGATAGTGACGGACCTTAGGGTTAGGGCTTGGTTTAAGGTTAGTGCATAGATAGTTGTGTATGTAAGGTTTAGTGTAGGTTTGTAAGGTTTTTGGTGTGCTTGTGTTATGTGTGTGTTTTTCGGGAAAGGTATTTGTTTTGTTGATTGTCGGGATTGTGGTTTGTCGGGCTTGTGAAGTTTCGTGTTTTTGAACTTTCTTTTTTTTTTTGGTTTTGTCGTGTTGGTTATTTCTTTGTTCGTGTTTTGGATTGTCAGTGTTATCAAGTAGACCCATATATATATATATATATATATATATATATATATATATATATATAGATAGATAGAGATATATGTCTGTGTGTGTGTGTGTGTGTGTGTAGATATATATATATATATATATATATATATATATATATATATATATATATATATAAGTGAGAGAGAGATAAATATATATCTATATCTATATATGTATATATATATATATATATATATATATATATATATATATATATATATATAAATATTTACACACACACACACACACACACACACACACACACACACACACACATATATATATATATGTATATATATATATATATATGTGTGTGTGTGAGGGCATACTGTTTCATTGATGAATATTTCCATTAATGTGGGAGCGAACCTGTATAGCTGATTTAAAATCAGCTGTTCAAAAAGTGACAGCTTTTTCTGTTAGAGATTGTGGTACAGTGGAGATTGGGGAATATGCCTTTACCCATTGTTGTGTGATCTCAGAGTTGGAATATATAATTAGCAGAGGGTGTGACGGCTGCAGCCCCCCCTTTAAAATATCTGTTTTATTTATTTTCCATTCCCTTGTGGAACAATGTTTTCTGCAGTCATTGAGTTGAAATCAATGCTTTCTGGATCAGCAGTTTGTGCTATTGATCAAAATGTAAGTACTATATATACATATATATGGAGAGAGAGAGAGAGATAGAAAGAGATGAGGTGAGAAAAGTATATGTATACATATATTAACCCCTCCTTGAGTGACTTTCCTATGATCACTTTAAGAATTTGAACTGTTAATTAATGGACTATATATGAAAAATATGGAAGTGATTAAAGTCAGCTGGCTTTTTCTCTTATTGCAAATTTTGAAACCAGAAGGGGTGCTCTTTTTTTTCTTGCTTCCCAAGCATTTAACCACCATAGGTACATTTTTGAACTGAAGTGATAAATTTTAGTGTGCATCTATTGACAAATTTATTTTTCAGTACAAAACCATGTGTGAGAGATCATGGAAAAGTTACCTAAAGTGATGACATCTTCATTGATAGCAGAATTATGATGCAAGACAAAGGATGTAAGACCACCTACTGTTATCTACAGACAACACAAAATCTGCTGAACAGCTAACTTTATAGATCTGTAAGTTGCTTATATTTCTTACCTTCATGTTTCTCTGTATTTTTTTTTTTCAAATCACATTGCAGATAGCCCAGGACTTTAATTTTAATACACTAGCTTCCTCTATTCAAGTCAGGGGTAATGTTTATATGTTCTAACTGCTGATACTTGCTGTGATCTACGTCCATACTTTATTTTGACTATTCATACCTACCGTACAGATTCTCATTCTTGCCTAGGACTAACCACATATTGCATTCAGACTGCCCAGACAGTGTGTTGACTACCCCTCTTTGCCTAGGGCTATCTGCATATTATATTCTGACTTTCCAGCTCTTGTATAGAACTAGCCACATATTGCATTCAGACTGCCCATACATAGTGTGTTCACTGTCCCTCTTTGCCTAGGGCTATCTGCATATTATATTCTGACTTTCCAGATCTTGTATACTGATAATCACTCTTTGCCTATGACTATCGGATAGTTTCAGTGAACAAATGCTGCTGCAGGAAGGGACTGTCCTGATCTTCCTGTCCCTATTCTAGAAAAAGAGCAGGTGGTCTCTAGCCACTCACCCCTCCCCCCTCATTTGCTTGGTCTAGCACAAGGCTATCAGTATAACCAATATCCCAGAATAGGTCATGCGCCATGTCTCAACAGGCTGGCTAAAATGTACAACCACTGTTGACATAATTGTTTGTCATGGTATACCATGGTATACCACATTTTTAGAATTCTGTGTTGATATTGCACCTAACCTCTGTGTGTGTGTGTGTGTATATATATATATATATATATATATATATATATATACCGCTGCCTTTTTTGTTTTTTTTTGGTTCATGATATAAATGGAAAGGGTTAGTTAAAGTTAGTATGTTCAATTTATTTTTTATACTTTGTTGACCAAGTTAATCCCACTAAGCCAATGATCGTTTTTTCAGGGAATACCCAAGTTGGTAGTCATACTGACCAAGAGAGATCTGACCATGGCAGCAGGTAACTTCCCCTACTCTTTTTGATAAGTGTTGCGGAATCTTGTATATTCACCTAAACTTAGGCAGATAGGGCCTCAGTTTAACATTTTAAAGGACTGCACACTCAGGAGTGCTGTACCCCCCCTTATACTGCACTGTAGTATCAGTATTAGAAAACTAAAGCAACTATCCAGAGTGGGAACAGATTCCACAACCTTCTGATCTTCTATCACTATAGGCAAACATATGACCTGTTGAGCTACTCCATAAAATTAAAAGTTGGGGAAATATTAGACAAGACAAAATTCATATAATGCAGATTGGACTATGAATAGTGTAGCCAAACAGCAGTACTCACATGACTCTGTGTGCATGTGTGTGTGTGTGTGTGTGTGTGTGTGTGTGTGTGTGTGTGTGTGTGTGTGTGTGTGTGTGTGTGTGTGTGTCTGTCTGTCTGTGTGTATATATGAGATAGAGAGCTTGTGTTATTACTTTTGTTTAGCATTTTAGTTCCCAGGGTGGGCCAATGTTGAATTCAAAGCCAAGAGCTCTGATCTCTGCCAAGAGTGATGTTATTACTCAGTTATGAACAACTATGTATTATCTTATAAGTATTACGAAAGGACTCATTTCTGATGATATATATATATATATATATATATATATATATATATATATATATATTTCTTTGTTGGATCTGTCTACAATGATGCTATTGTGTAATATCATAATATAAAAGCTTATCAATAAGGTCATCCAAATTTGCATAGCTATTGTGCAATTATTTATAGAGAACATCATTCCCTGAGCAGTCAGAGAAGGAAGCACATTTGCATTTCTGAAGCTTGTAAATTCATAAAATGCCCCACACTGTACTCTACATGTGTCTTGCAGTTTTTAGCTCTGTTTTCAATTACTACAAGATTCTGGGTCATGTTCCAAGCCAAAGCCATGATGGATTTGTACTAGGGATTTATGTAAGAAAGAAACTGATTAATGGGATTTGAAAAGACACAGGGGCTTGGATCTCTGTCATTCCTTTGTTTACGATATTGGGGGAGTGGTTCATATTTATGCTAAAAGCTCTGTTTCATTCAGTTAAGTGGCAGATGGCAAGGGTTTCAGGAATATTAGTGACATTTACATCTAGGATGTGCACAAGGAACATGCATGCCATTTTATATGTCACCTGCTTCTATGCATAATGCTAATCTGCTATATTAAACATACAAATGGAGGTTACTGCTTATCAGCACATAAACAATATATGCTGCAGTAGCCATCACTAAACACAATAATGAAAAGGTAATGTAACATAGTGAAAACACGTATCCAGATAAAGGCTAAGGTCATCCAGGACTTATATAGGCAAGCTCTGGATGCTAATTAGGGGCAAGGGTATACGCTAATTACCTGAACAGTTCTTGCTGAGAGAATGCAACTTGCGTTGCAGATGGAGTCTGACTGTTTAAGATAATCTGAGTAGTATTATAAAAATGATATACTTGTCATATGTAGAATACTATCATAGACAATTATCTTCTCTCTGGTTTGAATTTTGCTTGTAGATTTTGAAATGTAGGGTTTGCGTATAACAACATTTTCATTTTGTCATTTTTTTCCACACACAATAAAAAGTGAGCTGCTTTCCCCTATCAGATGTACCTTGCGACAGAAATGGAGGTTGGATGGTTTACTTAGATTACTGTACTATATTATAACCCTCATCTAACGGAAGGGCACTATTCTCAGTTCATTGCTCTAATTTTGAGATTATATACTGTCATTATTAAGGGTTATGTACCGCTACATATCCTGACAGGCAAAAGAACATGGTTGGGCTTACTGTAGTTAAAAGTTCATTTTTTATGGCCACATATAAGTAAGGGCAG
Source organism: Protopterus annectens (assembly GCF_019279795.1). Taxonomy (NCBI): domain Eukaryota; kingdom Metazoa; phylum Chordata; order Ceratodontiformes; family Protopteridae; genus Protopterus; species Protopterus annectens. The sequence continues at coordinate 1,028,217,065 of NC_056747.1, forward strand.
TACATTAGTTAGGAGTTCACTGTAAACCTGCAGCTGAGATGGAAGCTTTGCCAAGTTATTTGGCCTGTTTGTACATTATTCCTGCTGGATATAGAATTAAAAGAAATAAAAAGCCTTGTGTATTAAAGCAGTTGGCTACAAATCAATTTTGTATGTCATACCATCTCCCTGTGCAAGTTGTGGGGTCTTTCAGAAAACAAAACTAAACCAAACACTATCTGTTACAGTTATGACAGATACATATCCATATCCACTAGAGATGGCACACAATCTGACAGACCATTCGACAATATTTAGCAAATTTTAATCACGGACTTTATTGAGGCTATATAACATGTTCACACCACATGGCTTTTTCAAGATGAAACTCATACATGAAATAAAAGCCCTTTACATAAAAGTTAATTGTGACATCATAATAAACATTTCTCACTGGATATTACAAACTCAACATTTTTCTCTTTTTTCCTAAAAAAGTTTTCCAAACTGCATTTATAATCATAAAATCATATAAAGCTTTCTAACGCATCAATTTACTGTCAAACAGCGCTTTGTTCTACAGCTTGGATTTTGGCAGTGGGTCTTCTCTATGAAATATACACATTCTTCATGTGTCCACATGGATTTTTAAAAGTTGTATGTTCTGGTTTCTTCCTTATTCCAAAGACATGCAACACGTGAATTGTCATTCCTTAAACATGTCCATAGGAGTTCAGGTGTGCATGCAGTGTGACAAGTAAGTGTGTGTGTGTGTGTGTGTGTGTGTGTGTGTGTGTGTGTGTGTGTGTGTGTGTGTGTGTCTGTGTATGTGTGCGTTTGTCCTGGCAACTAGATGTTACCCCATTTTGGATGAGCTTCTATGTCTGAAAGCTGAGATAGGCATTAACTTCCCCATGAGACTGCACTGGAATAAACAGGTAACTGGAGAATTAATTATTTATTTATTTATTGACATTTACTACATTTGATTACTGGGAAAGTCCCACTGGGTGGAAGCCCATTTTTAGCAGAGGCCCAGGGAGAAAAACTCCAAATTATTACAAATCATTTTATGAACAATAATTTTACAATCTTCAAAAATAAAACAAAAACATCTGCAGTTTAAATAATTATAATAAATTAGACATGATATAAAAATGTTAGTTAAGAATCAATACAAGTTATATGACAATCATTTAATATTTAGAGAAATTTTAGACGGTTTGTAAAGAAATCTAAGGAAAGTTAGTTTAATACAAACAGGAAATGCAATCTGAAGTGAGGAAAAAACAGGCTTATGGTATATTTAGAGAGAAAGTCAGGGAAGAGAATTTGATAGAAGAAAGTGAAAATGAGAGAATAAGGAGGTATAAGCAATTAAAAGGTATGTGTTCACATTTAGGGATATAGTTTATCCTGGTTTTGAACAAGAAAACAGCCAGATTTTAGCTAGGAAGTCTTTCAAAGTGGTTTTGAAAGCTGGGAGGGAGGGTATTGACCAATGGATACAAGTAAGGAGCTCCAGGACTTAGCAACCTTGTACAAGTATAGACAATTCCTAGCAGATCTGATAGATTTGTAGACAGACAGGAGTTTTTGGTTACTGGATCACAGCGACCAACTATGAACATAGTTGTGTAGAATGTTTTTTAGTACTGGACAGGCAGATGAATGCTGAATAATTTTATAGGTGGTAAGAAGCTGGGCAGGATTCATGAAGCCTCCGTGTAAGAGTTACAAGGCTTACACGGAGGCTGCAGTTAAATGGTGTGATGTCAGTATGCCATGCATATTCATGAGGGCATGCTGACTCACACCCAAGGCTAACACGGTCCATGTAAGAAAGTAAGGGGTATGTCCGTAGGGCGAGCCCAGCAAACGGACACGCCCACAGATGAGTAACAGTCCCGAAAGTAAACCGCCATGACAGAGTCCGCGTAAATGTCAATAAACACAACACAGCACATGCCCCCACAGACTATAAACATAAAATGTAAAAATGAACATGTTATATTTTTTTTTATAAGTTTTAAAGATGTTTGCCCGTGATTGATCTCATTTGCGCGGGCATGCCCGTCGCTTAGCCACAGTTAGCAGTCAGTAGAAAAGCATATAAGATCTAAATATGCAAAGTAAGCCAAGAAGCAATAGCGTAGTGGTAGAGACTTCAGCTAAAGAGGAGGCAGTCATGGTTCGAGCCCCCACAACATCAATTTGTATTTTTAGTGAAATAAGCATGAAACAATTCCCTGACATATATGTACATATATAAAATTATTTTTATGTAAAATGTAATGAAATGAGCCATGTATTATGAAGAAATGTGTGATAATAAAAAAAAACAAATGTCAGAAGTGCCTATAGCTGAGCTACACTCTAACAAGCTGAGTATATCTGCCCGTAGGTGAGCAGTGGTTTAACAGGTGTAAAATGAGTGCCCGGGGTTGAGCAGCATGTTAACACGCTGAAACTGTGTGCCCATAGCTGAGCTGAGCTTAATATGCATGCAGACAGCCAAATGACGCGTAAATCAGCGTGACCCATTTGCGCGGAGCTGCGCACCGCGCCAACAAGCTAACCAACGGGCAACGTTGAGCAAGCTGCATCAAAACTGCCTTTACACAGACACACCTCCTAGCCTGTGTAGACAGTCATAAAATATAAAAAGCAATAGCCAGGCTCGAACACAGGATACCATGCACCATAGTCAAAGTACTGAACCACTAAGCCATGACAGTTGCTCTTAGAAATGCAGTAATAGAATATATATAGGAATGAATGGAAAGAGAAGCATGACAAAGCAGGTTTTTTGAAGCGGATACATTTCCAGAATGGCCAATCACAGATAAGTGCAGGAAAAACGGCATATATAAGCCCCATAGGTGGGAATACACGGCATAACTGATTGTGGAACCAATTTGCAGTCAGGATGGCAGGTGTAGGAGAGGGTAGTTGCTTCAGAGCACAGAGGTGGGACGTTGAGGAGTCCAAATATATGGTTTGGCTCCTCGTCCACAATCATGAGGCCCAACTCATGCAGGGCCAGTCCTGTGGGGAGCATACAAGGCTGAGGCGTGGGACCGGTTGGCACATGATCTCACCAGTGCCACAGGAATACCAAGGACTGGTGAACAGGTCCATCACCACCATGCGGACCTGAAGAGATGGAAGCAGGACCAACTGAACTGCTGGATCCAGGAGGACCGACAAATGCCCAATGCCCCACTACTGAGTAAGTTACATGTAATTATTTATGTAGAAAGTTAACCTAGCTGATATTATGGAGATGTGTATTCCAATATTACTTCATTTATATGGCAGCTGCAGGTGTCCGTTCTGTGAATCGTCGAGCCTATGCCGATAGGCTTGTGCTGTTGCGCCACCAAGCAGGTTAGAAATTCTCTCCCTGTAACTGTTAAAAAATATAAGTATGATAGCTTGCAAAAGAGTGCAGTGTAGTCACCTATTAATACAAAGTGCAAGTAACAGTGTAAGAGAGATTCTGCTAGTACTGTGTGATTACATAAGTGTGATGCAGCCTGTAATCCAAAAATAAAAATGAAACAAGTCTGAAATAAAGATGTTCCACCTGTAATATAATAGTACATAACCTGCAGCAGGCTGAAAATTACAGCTACACAAGCTGAGTAAAACACATGTGTGAAATATATCCCCGTTTAAATTCTGAAACATGACGCAAGTGAGACTGTTGGAAAGTTTTGTTTTAAACAAGTAAAACATGACAATAAAGCCTAGAATTAAGTACCATCCTGAATTATAAAAATAAAACAAGTGAGAGTGTGAGAAAGAGGTATGAATCCACCAATAAAGTTGTAATAACTCCTGAATAAAGTATACTGTAGTCAGTACAGAATGAAATGAATGTGACAGGCACAACCAAACAGCGAAATGTGTGGAATAAAGTACTGAAGCTGGAATGTGTGTCCCACAATTTGGATATGTTGCTGTCAGTTTGCAATATGCAGATAGTATGGTTGCATGAAATACCAAACATCCACAGTTGTCTAGAGCCATATAAAGCAAATGTAGCAGGATACTGTAGCTGAACAGAGACAGATATGAATGTGTATGAATAAAAATGAAATGTATATTAATGTAGCAGTAACATTCCTATTACCAACATGCATAAGTTTACACATAGGAAACTGTAGTCAGACCTGTAGTGTGTATATATCTGCAGCTAGTAGAAATGTACAGCATATGTATAGGTATTTGAAGTTGTTAATGAAATATTTCTTCACCCTACCCTATAACCACAAATAATCCATTCCACATGAAATGGGTATGTGTATTCACAATTAACTCCCCTGGATATCTGTCCTGTTGGTTCATACATATTTGCATGTATGTTAATGCATGTGTCCTGTTCATACATCCAAACCTGATGGTCTGTTGCCATCAATCAACCCTGCATGTTGTTGAATTGTGTATTGTTGTTCAAATTATGCATATGTTATGCTTGCCCTTCAATGGCTTGAATTTATGGGTGTTTGGTTAATAGGAATACTAATGCATGCTGTTACAACTAACTGTGAATGGTATTGTACGTTACTAACCCAAACTGCCATTAAATAATGCAAAAAATAGGACAAGAGGGAAGGCGGGTTCCAGCGGACCCACCTCTCCCATCTCAGCTGGCGAGTGCAACTGGCAGTAGTGCCCAGGCTGGACCCTCCTCCGGTGGCCCTGTGCCACCTGCAGGTGAAAGCACTGCAGGGGATGGGGCTCGTCCCCCCTCTGCAAGCGTGGCCGGAGGAGAACATCCACTCACCCTCCATAGTGTCTGGACTGTGGTGCGTAGGGAGATCAGGCACGCTGTGCTTGGGCCCCTACGACAGCTTGAGGCATGGGTGGCACAACTCACGGGTGTGCCTGCTGCCCGTCCTACACAGCCCCCAGCACAGCCGTGTCCTGGGCAGTGAAGGCACAGTGGCAACTGGCCATGGGTGGGGATCTCAGTTTCACTGTTGCCATCTGTGGGCTCTTGGGCTCGAGATATCCAAACATCTGTCCCCGTCAATTGTGTATCCCCCCCACATGTCATACATCACCCTTGTATGCATCTTGTTTGTCTTGTCTGTTAACCTCCCCTACCTACCTCCCCAGCTATACCAACTTCCTGTACCTGACATACCACTCTCACCTGAAAAAAAAGGGGGCACTCTGTACCCACAAAAAAATTACGCCCCATACATAGCTGCCCATTTTGCACACATGTCTGCTGGACATGTAAACTGGCAATTACAATTGGCTGTACAACAAATATTGTTGTCCTCACACCTCTCTTAGGGGTGGAAGGTTTCAAATTTCACACCAAATTACAAACATATGCACAGCTGTTGCTGACAAAGAAATGGGCATCTATGGGCCTTTCCTAGATCCCTCCTGCAAAACCCGAGCTTGTTTTCCTACTGTCCTACCCTCTTTGTGCCCCCTTTTTCACCAATTTCCTATCTCCCCATTTTCTTTTCTTTAAAAGAAAATAGCGCGGGTGTGCACGTGAGTAAGCACTTTTAAGCAGTAGTAAGCGGGAGTGTGCTTCTGTGCGCTTAGCTAAGCGTGTGTGTGTGAAGCTAAGTGGCAGTGCGCATGCGTGACCTCTGCGCAAACCAGCGCTAACCCGCTTACAACTGCTTAAAAGTGCCTTAGTCACTCTGAATGACAAGGCCTGTAGTTTTCTCAGCAGCAAAATAAAATACCTCTGTCAGTCTTGAACCCAGGACCTTGGAAACACTAGCCTGCATGACTTACCACTAAGCCATGACTGCTATACAAGAACATTGTGCTGAAAGAAATATATCATGAAATAGTAGGAATTAATGTAAAGGGAATATAGCATGTCTAGTACACAAAACATGTCATGTATATTTACTGTCAAATCTAGTGGATTTGTAAAATAGTACTGTGTGAAGAGAAACAGCCATGTTAGTTGGTAGCTAGTAGGTAATAATGGCACAGTAGCATCTGGCAAGCCACACACATAATCAGAGCAGGATAAACACTGCCATAGTTGAATAGTTAAGAGCCCAGACATAACAACTGTGACTGAATTACAGGGATGTCCCTGATGTGAAAACTAATGTCAACTGTGCCCCACTGACACCCTGTGAAATATACTAACAGTAGGCAGAAAGATGTCACTACACATGCAATGGTAACTATGAATTACTGAAAGTGTGCACCACTTGCACGTCACAAATGGTGTAGTAATACATATGCTCGAAATAACCCACAGTCACAACTTCAGAATATCAGAATATTTCATTGGAGTATCCCACCGATATGTACCATTCCATGAGGCTGATAAAAGATGCACCTGAGAGTATCTGAGGCCTGCTCAGCAACATGATCAAATACCCTTGTAAGTGTCAAGGCCCACACCATGGCCAGACCACACTGCATGCAGTAACACCCTACCACAACAAACACATAGGGAATTGCTGCCCAAACAGATATAGCAAGCATTAGAAGCTGTGAATGTAAATGGAAAATAGGAAAGCCATAGCAACTTATTACAGGAAAGACACCTAGCAGGCATACAAGGAGTGAATGTAAAGGGCAAATATTGAAGCCATAGCAACAGATTGCAAGAGCCACTGCTATATACCAGTTACACCACAATTCCCACAGGAAAGCACACACACCCATATACACAGTATTACTAGTCGTAGGTGTCAGTTTACATACACACAGAGAAGAGGAAACTGGAGAAAGGAATATGCAGCTTACAGAACAACATGCATTGCAGTGTCTACAACACAGCCTGAAATATGAGAGACATACCAACCCTTACATTCACATAACAGTGTCCACAGAAAACCAGCATGGTCCCCACCCTGGTAATCTGAAAGGGCTACGCCTACCTAGCAGACCTTTTTATAGCACTGTCCTGAAATCACAGTGAGAACTGCAATCACTACACAACAGGCTGCATGCAATTAGTAATTGCTGGCTAACAATTGGTGCAGAGGCCATCACATGGACATGTTCAGATACCTACAAAAGCCACCTGTACTCCCATTCCACACATGCAATACTTTCATTGCACCCTCTGGAGGTAGAGACAGAGAGAGAGAGAGAGAGAGAGAGAGAAAGAGAAAGAGAAAGAGAAAGAGAAAGAGAAAGAGAAAGAGAAAGAGAGAAAGAGAAAGAAAGAAATAAAAAAATTAAAAAAAAGTAACAACAAAACAAACAGGTTGACAGCAGGCCACGTAACTGCAAGCCTACACAAACAGCTGCAACAAACACAGGTAATGTAAAGTACTAATATAATAGTCTACATACTGTGAACCCTCCATATGTGTTATTGGTCTGTATCTATGTATATGAAGATGTGCATAGGGCCGGGGACATACTGCACCTGTCACTGAAGGCTCTACATACATATGTATGTGAAGGTAGCTATGTGCACATAGCAATGTGGGTTGTAGTGCAATGTACAAGTATGTTGTACAGTAATGGATGTTCATCAGTACGTTACTGTGTGTATACATATGTGGAAGTAAAAAGGAGTGTATATATATATATCTGTCATGTGTATACGTATGTATTTCGAGATATATATGTATATATATATATATATATATATATATATATATATATATATATATATAATATGCATATATGTATACATAGATAGAGAGGGATGTAGAAATACATAGACATATATAGTTTCACAGTGTCATAGTTTAGTACTAGGCTATCTGCAGACAGTGTACAGAATAGATTTAGAAAACTGTGCCTCTGTATAGTAGTGACACAGTGAAGACCCCCTTACATAATAGCATTAGTTTACTGTGCCTCTGTCTAGTAGTGACACAGAGATGACCCCTGGTGTAAACCTATGATCTCCCATCCACTCATCAAGAATTCACATGAAGAGAGTCTGTGAGGGTCTCTGCCTAACATGAACTGGGATTCTGTTCCAGAGTATGGGAAGCCTCTGAGTTATGAATCTGTCCCTACAGCATGTCCTATTCATATTTGTGCTGAGGTTTAAATCTGTAGCTCTTGTGGTTCTGATGGATTTGGATTTTACGAGGTGGAACATGTCCATCAATTCCTGATTGGACATGGCCTTGTACATCAGGCACAGATCACCTCTAAGTAGGCGGTATGCTATGGAATAGAGCTGGAGTTTCTTTAGTCTGGCAGCATATGACATTTGTTGGAGACCCTTGATCCTCTTGGTGAGGTACTTATGGGGTCCCCCTAGCTGTTGCAAGTGCCAGGTGAGGTACATACCAAATGAGGCATAGTACACATTAATGGGCCTGATAAGGGAGGAGTATAGGGGTACAATGACCTCCTTTGATCTGGATGTGAATCCCTTCATGATAAGGTGGGCAAGGTAGGAAGTCTATCCAACCACTTTGGCAATGTGGGTGTCAAATGAGAGGTCAGTATCGATTTGTGTCCCCAGGTCTCTGATTACTTTGTCTGTATTCAGTGGGTTACTGTCTATGTGATAATATGTGGGTACTTTGTTTTTCTCAAAGGGGATGACTATACATTATTTGGCATTCAGTGTAAGGCCATGACTCCGGCACCAGTTGTCCATTTCAGTGAGGCCTTTCTGTAGGATGTATGTGTCAGCTGATGTATCGACTATGGCGTCTAGTATGCAGTCATCTTTGAACTTTGTCAGCCACTACCCTCCCATGATTGCTTCCACATCTGAGAAATAAATGCCGAACATGAGGGGTCCCAGGACAGAGCCCTGTGGGACACCACTTGTGACTGGCTCTGAGTCTGACATGGCACCAGTGATTTTGACTTTATGGTTTCTATCCTTTAGCCGGTTTGCAACCCATCTTGTGACATATGGATTTACATTTAAGCTGTTGAGCTTGTCTATGATGCCAGAGTGGGGTATTGTATCGAAAGCTTTAGCCAAGTCCAGGTAGGCTGTATGGACTGCTGTGCCCTCGTCAATGGCTCTAGTGACTGTTTTGAAAAGGTCAACCAGGTTCAAAATGCAGGATCTGCCCTTTACAAAGCCGAACTGGGTGGGATCAAGTGTCTGTAAGTCCCCAATGTCTCTGTGTATGAGTTCCATAATGAGTCTTTCAATAGCTTTGCAGACCAGGCTGGTTAAGCTTATGGGGTGGTAGTTACCAGGGTCTGTAGAGGTGCCTCCTTAGTGGAGTGGGACTACTGTTGCTGTATGCCAGTGTCCAGGTACATATGCTGTAGTAAGGCTTTGGTTAAATAGCAGTTTATGTGCGGGTTTAGCTCTTCTTGGAGTTCACGTAGCACGCAACCCGGGATACCGTCAGGTCCCATTGATGCTGTGTTTATAGCTTTGCTGAGGGTGGTTCTCAGCTGGACATCTGAGATGACAGGGAGGTTACATTCAGCTGGGATAAGTAATTCCTCTTTTGGGGGTGAGGGAGGGGAGAAATTTGCACTGAACCTGTCTGCCAGAATGTTGGCAATATCTGTGTGTTCAGTGTAGTTTCTGTCACTGTGGACTAACTCTGAACATATCTGAGGGTTTCATCCCAGGTGTCTAACATAGCAGAAAAAGGCCTTGTGTTTATCTATAGTGTCCATAGCGATTTTCCTCTCAAAGTTGGCCTTGCATGTTTGTATGAGAGAACATAGCTTTTGACTAGTGCTGATCAGAGATGCCTTATCTTTATGGGATTCTGCTCTGTCATGCAGTAGCTTCCTTCTTTTGTTATACAATTTGTTCATGGCTGGGGTCCACCAGACAGGACGCCTGCCCTTGGTGGAGAGGGTCTTGGTTTTATTTGGGATTGCATGATCCATGCATTCTTGGAGATGTCCGTAGAAAGCATTTGTGAAGGAGTCTGCATTGTGGGATGTGGTTTCCACTGGCCCAGTGGGCTTAAAGGATACCAACTCAGTTTTAAGAAGTGTAAAGTCAGCTTTTGAGAGGTTTCTCAATGTAGTCTTTTGTGTTGTGGGTGGAGGTGGGATATGTATATCCAGGGTGATTAGCTTGTGGTCAGATGTGACTAGTGAGGGGTATACTTCCGGTGTGTAGCACATTGCCCCCATGTTTGTGATGATCAGGTCTAGTATATTATCTCCCCTTGTGGGAGAGGGACTAGCTGTTCCATTGCATTTGAATTAATGAATTCCGGGAACCTTTGGGCTGGGGTGTGTGGGCTAGAATAATACACCCAGTGTATGTTAGGGTAGTTGAAGTCTCCCAATATGATGGTGCTTGGTGGGACATTCATATCCTCCAATATCTTCAGGAAGGCTGACTGGGGTTCCTGAGATTGGGACAGTGATCTGTAACATGCTACCAGTTGTATAGCAGTTTTGCCTATGGTTATTTGCACCTGGATGGTCTCTGATGCTTCATGTGTTGCCACTAACCTAGAGGTGTGGGTGTCCTTGATGAATATGGACACTCCCCCCTCCCTTTTTGTTTTGGCCCGAGTTTTGGGGCCAAAAAGCATGATACGAGGTATAGCCTGGTACCACTGGTGTGCTCTCAGGAGCCTTGAACCAGGTTTCACTTACTGCACAGACATCGAGATTGATAGAATATGTACGTACAGATATATGTAATACAGACATAGATATATGTAGATACATATACATATACAGACAGATCTGACAGACAACAGATATGTCTGTATATGGCTATCTCTCTCTCTCTGTCCCACCCCCTCTCACTCTCCCTCTGTCTCTCTCTCTCTCCCCCCTCTATCCCCACATCTATATGTATATATTTGTGTGTATATATATATATATATATATATATATATATATATATATTTGTGTGTATATATATATATATATATATATATATATATATATATATATATATATATATATATATATATATATGGGTCTACTTCTATTCGCTGACAGCCCATTTCACTGAAACCCATTTTGTTGACAGCTCATTTCATTGCCCCCCACACACCCCCAACTATATATAACAACTCCACAGTCGCACAACAGTGGGAGGGGGCAAACCAGGTTTTGCCTTGAATACTTTTGTCAATGAAATGAGCTGTCAACAAAATGGGTTTCAGTGAAATGGGCTGTCAGCGAATAGAAGTAGACCCATATATATAGATATATATATATATATATATATATATATATATATATATATATACACACAAATATATATATATATATATATATATATATATATATATATATATATATATATATATCAACATATATATATATATATATATATATATATATATATATATATATATATATATATATATATATATATATATATATATATATATATATATATATATATATATATATATTGAGTGAGGTACATGTGTGCAAATGTATTGCAACAGGTGCCTGGTGACAAAGGCATGGAGTAAACACCAGTGTGGATACTGGAGTACCATACCCCATCCCAAAACACTGACATCAGTAACCACCACATATGTGCATGCCTGCCCACCACTGCATGTGTCGGGGGGAACAGGGGCAACAAGTGTACAATAGGCTCCCCATTGATATACACAGTGGCACACTACTCCTGTAATACCTGTACATGGAATGTGTCAGCAGACATGGTGTCTCAGCTATGGACATGTATGTCACTGTACCCCTCTACACCCCACAATGTCCTACACGGTATGTACCTCCCATGACAGCTACAGATATGGAGAAGGACACAGACATACGTAAGTAACTGTGTCAATGCACTCAAACACATTACCTATGCAGAGTGACTGACAAGACCACAGAGCGCACCCAGACTACCTACATAGAGGTTACCACTGCTGGATATACATAGTTCGGTCACACCCATGACAGTTGTCCAACAACCATGGTAACACCTCCAACATCCACAACCCAAATTACCTATGTCTGTCATCCTTGTCACCACAGTATAGAGCACATGGTGGAGGTACAGGTCCCTACCCACAGATACAACATACCCTGGAGTAAACCACACAGAATTAAGAAGCAAGGCTCCCCATGAGTAGATGTCAGACATACCCCTGCTGAATGTTATGCAGATAGGTAATATGCCGTATGAGTCACCCTGTGTAACTGTTTGACAGGAGCAGGTACGATCATATCACATGTGTCATAAGGGGCAGGGTAGCATAACAGTATGCTGCTGTAGGCCCATGGCCAATAGCATACTACCTACCTAAGACACAATGCACACCAATGAACCCATTGCAAACCAAATATGTGAGGTGGAATGAGTGTGCCAGTGACTGGGTGCATGTTATGTACTGGTGTGATTGCTCACCATGACTGTCTGTCTGTCATGGTAGTGTGTGTCCTTGGTGTGAGGCCAGAGACAGATGTGTGAGGTATTGCAATCAACACATACTACATTGCCATATGTTGTGCTGTGTTACCCTGTATGTGACTGTGGTGTAGGTAGGGTTATGGCAAGTAAGAGTAGTGTGCATTACCAGTGAAATATGTAACATGCATTGCATGCAGTGCATGGGTTGATAATGTTTCCCATACAGTACCTTGATACAAACCCCCAGTGTGAGGTTGTGCATTGGACCTGAACCAGTGTGCTGACTGCTGCAGTATACTAGTCTGTCGTATGGAGTGTGCCAGGTACTGTTGCACAGTTGTCAGCTGAGCATTGATATCTGGTCATTTACATGTGTATCCCCCAATAGACAGACAGATGCTATATATGGGGGTTAAGTTATATCACTACAGTTGAGTATTATGTGTATTATGTGTGCCATAGTTTGCTGACATAAATTGCTGACATATTTTCCTTCTCCTTTTCAGGGTTATGGTTCATCAGCGAAACCCTGTGTACTCCGCTGCAGAGGAGGAAGAGATACACCAGAGCCTGGTGTGGGATTTCACAATACTCTTTTCCCGCACCAGCCAGAACCAGCAGGAGAGGGCTGCACTGTGGCAAGACCTGGTCCATCGGGTAAATGACATAGGCACACATAACTGGACATATGAGCAGGTACGCCATCACTGCAGTGATTTAATTAGAAATGTCTGTCAGCATGCATCAGATATCCACAGGCAGCAGCTTGCCACAGGTGGTGGGGTGGCTAGACATCCCCCCCTCACCAGACTGGAGGGACTACTCCTAAGTGTTGTGGCTCCAGCCCAACAGCAGCAGCATACATGTGTAATGATGGAGACTGGAGCCACGCAGCAGCAGGACATGGAGCGTGCAGGTAACATGCCATGTGTATAGTTGACTGTTCTGTACACTGTTAATTTATGCATGTGTGAGGTGTGTCCTCGGATTGTAGCTGTAATCTTGGTAATTATTGTGCAAGAGTGATATTCTCAATATCAGCAGTAGACCTGTGGAAGCTAACTGTTGCACCACTGAACTGTATCATACTCACAGTATCAATGGCACAGTTGTGCCCACTGAGAATAAATGTCTCATTTCTGCAGGTCCCTCTGGTGTAACAGCAAGGCAGCCTATCCATGCTGGTGAGTGTGTAATAACAATACCTTCAATACTCTTGATACTAATAGTAATAATAGGCTGAAGCAATAGTGCTATGTGTTTGATTGCAGGTGTGTTTGTGTCTGTGTGTTGATATCTCATATACTGAGGAGTGTGCATGTGTGCATGTGTGCATGTGTCCTGTGTGCATGTGTGCATGTGTGCATGTGCCCTGTGTGCATGTGTGCATGTGTGCATGTGCCCTGTGTGCATGTGTGTATCAGTGGTGACATTGTGTACACATTGTAAACTGTGTTTCCTGTCTTACTCCCACAGGTTCTGGTGCTGCTCTGGTGTTGTGCAGCAGGGAACCTGAATCAGCTGCTGTGGATAGTGATAATGATGATACCTGTGTAATGGCACAGGGAGGTGTGCCAGGGTCCGTCACTGGTCAGCCAATTGACAGTACACAGCTGTCGACCCCATCAATGCGCACAGTCATCCTGCCAATACATCCTTTGTCACCAATGTCCCTAGGTGATGGACAGGATACAATGGGCATTGACCAGGGTAATGTGGTATAGGTGGCACATGCATCCCCACACAGCAGCCATGGCCAGGGTCCTGACATGGCACCACACAGGCAGACATCCAGGGGTTCTCGTGGGAGCATCCATGGGCGTACCACCCCTGTCAGACGTGCCCACAGAGGTCTTTCAACCTCAGCTATATTTCGGGCTGTAATGCAGGCACAGTCACGTATGGAACGGTACACCAGACAGGGTCAAAGGGAGCTGAGAGCATGTCGCACAGCTATGAATGACAGTATGCGTGATGTTGCGGCTGCCATCCGTAACTTCACCAAGGTCATTGACAGACATTGGCGGGACACATTAGATCTGTTCCACAACTACATGTCCATAAGCCAGGGCAATGGTGGATGGTTGAGGCATCGATGTGGCTGTATGCCAGCAACAGCAGCAGCTGGCAGCCATCACGGATGACAACAGACCCATGGCTGCTCCCATAGTGCCAGCAGCAGCCCCAGCAATGCTTGGTCTGTGCTGTCATTAGACCGCCCCAGGAGACCACATGCACATGGCTCTGGACAGTCCCAACAGGGACCTGTCTCCAGTCACCAACCAACTGCTTCTGATGACAGTACCCAGTCTGGCTTAGTACCTGATATGGTCCGTAGCACCCCTGCCAGGCACAGGTACCATGTCCGTGGCCACAGACAGTGATCTGTATGACCTGGCAGGTACAGTCTGTGGCTGTCCACAAACACCTGTATATGGCAGCCATGAGGTGGGACTGTGTGCATGCATACACACATGCAAATTGATAACACCTAGGGCTACCGCATACACGCACACACTGCATCAACATTGCCCCATCTTGTACTGCTGTCCCTCACCAACACACACACACACAGACATGTCAATTGGTTGTATCAGTGGCAGACTCAGGTATACCAAGTACACACCCTGTGCATATGATGAAACTGTGCCACCTCCTGCAATCTGTAACATCGGTGCAGGAACAGGTTAACATGGTGCTGATGCACAGGGTGACTACATAGAAGTGTAGTAATAGTATAATGTTGACAACAGTACAGTGTAATGATATCATTGTGGGCATATCCCAGCATGCCTGATGCAGTTACAGTATGAATGTCATTGTATTGTTTTGTACACCCATAGTAATTACCATAGTGTACTGTCTGCACATCTTTGCGTACTGGTGGTGAGGCTGTCAAGAGACGGCCACCTACATAGGTAGCACAGGGGATACGAAAATGTACATATTGATACTCAATGATGGTCATGTCAATTGCGAGTTGCATGCTGTCCACACTCGACTCTGCAATGAGGATGTGTGAGGATGTTGATATCTGTGCAGTAATACACAACAGGTTCAAGACTCACAAGAGCACACTAGCACTACAAGGTCACACCTCATACCATGCATGACAGCCCCAAAACACAGAACTAACTATGACAGAAGAGAGAGTCTCCATACATGTCAAGGATACTGTGGTGCCAGGACAGGTAGCATACATCATACTAAGTCTGGAACTGCTGAGTGAGGGCTCAGTGTCTGTTATTCGAAATGTGTATTATTACAGGTATGAGCACTTGGGTTTCAGGCCAGTTATTCAACATTACGAAGATACATGGTCTGTACACTTGTGGGGGGTGGGGCTGGACCCATCCCGTCTGACCTGTGAATGTCTGGGTACAGGCTTATAGTGCCTGCATATATGCACTGTTACCTACTGGAAGTCGTACACCTTGTTTGTTGTAGCATAGTGTACATACAGGCCTGCTGACTGTAGCTTTGTTTGTATGCATGTTTGCTTGTTATGTCCCTGAAACACTGATTCCACCTGCAATGCAGATTTACAGTGCCTGTGTGGATCCCCAGTGACATCTGTATTGCTTACTGTACTGATGTCCATGTCTCACTTGACAGAGCGTCACTGTTTGTCCTGTTTGCATGTAAGTTGCCTGTAACACATTGCATATGACGTACCTCGCATTTGCTCAAGACAGCATTCATATATGCCAGCACTAACAAATCAGGAGCACTACACCCTCACATACTCACCTTGAGTACCTTGTTCCCCATTGGCCCTATGTGTCGTTAATTAGTATGGGATTCACAATGCTATGGTAGCATGTGCAAAGGTCACCTGTCAATCTACTCTCTGGTCCAGTTGGTGAATCTGTGAGTCATGTGGCAATGTTACAGCTGCCTCATGTACACAGACAACCCTCTCCCCTTCCCATACCCTTATAACACATGTGAGAGATGCAATCACATAGCCAAACTGGGGGCTAAGCTCTCTTAACTCAGTACTGGCATACCCTGTCAGGTGGAGTGGGATACTACAGTGAATACAGCACCAGTCTCACATAGGCCTGCCACGACCGCAATCCAAAGACAGAAACACACAGGTACATTCTTGGACTCTCAGAATAGCATCCTGCCTAAGCAGCTGACACCTGCAAAGCAGACACACAAGCAAACGTTATGCCAGAGCAGAGCACGTGCAACACATAGCTCACAAAGCCTGTGTGCCAAACAGTCACAGCCCATACGGCTTGACAACACACCTGCTACAGTTGTAATAGGTACCTCTATCATCAGGTACACTGAGGTCCTGCTCACCAGTCTGAACAAGGTGAAGGTCACGCTGAGATGCCCGTCGGGCACTATGATCCACCACATAACACAAGCATACAGGTCACTCCAAGGCATGTAGAAAAATGGGGCTCTCTGAGCTTGTGGCACAGGCTGGTATGACCCTGACCTTGAGTAGCATCTTATCCTCACCAAGAATGCTGCCACAATATGTAGACAGGATGATCAGTTTCTACAATTACCGTATGTTTTGGTGACATTCAAAGGGGATCCAATGCCTGTCAGCTTGGGATTACATGCTGGACAAGCCACGTTGCTTTGCTAGGGACAGCTTGCACCTGTCACCCATGGGCCGTTGTATATTGGCAGAGGCTCTTTCTACACACATAGTGCCTTTGTGTGCAAGGCTGACATTACATAGCCATCTACACAAGTATCACACGGGATAGGACACTAATAGTAATGCTACTCAACACCAGCAGTGTAAACCTCAAGATGCATGCAGTGGAAACTGTCCTTAGCATGGGGAACAGCAATATCCATGCAGTAACAGACTCCTGGTACAAGGCTCCCAGGTGCACCCTATCACTGCCAGGTCATACCTCATACCATGCTTGTCGTCCCCTACACATGCACCAAACCAGAACAGGGGGGATGTATCCAAAGGCACCTCAGATACACACAACCCCAGGTTGGTGGCACAGCACAAAGCATCAGAGCCTATCCATGTGCAACTAACAGTGGGTTAGACTGCCTTCAGGTTTATAGCCTGGCACACACCACCCTCCCATACCCAGGAAACCCACTTGGCCTTCCTGACAGCACTGGGAATATGACGGTCTCTACAAACACCATTATATGGGTGGACTGCAACTACCCAAACAGAGTGTGAGCATTACTCTAGCTCCAAGACCCTAGCTGAAGGGTTCCTAGCATTCATTCCCTGCATTGCTATGGAACAACTTGTTACCACTCTCACAAGAGGTGAAAACATGCTGCACCTGTTCATCACCAACATGTGGACTATATGCTCCAGACTAGTCGTGTATCCCTTGCTGGTGGGATGACACCATCTACAACTCACACTGTATATTCACATACCACATGCAGCCCCTGCACAGAACACCACAGTCATATAGTTGTCTAATGTATATTCCATGTATTCACATGAGGCAGACTTTGGACATGGGAACTATTGATGGTCACAGGTACATATGTGTAAGTGGCACACACACATACATCATGTGTGCATTGACATTACTGATATAATGTATGTTGTGCAATATTGGGAACAACACCCCACACACATGGACAAACTGTGTGACAAAAGCACATGCCGTTTGTAGGATACAAACCCCTATCTAACTATGTTATGACACTTGTGAGAGACGCAGTAGCAGAGTGTGCTATTTGCATTACTGGAAGGGTTGTTTCCTCCTGCTGTACTTATAGGGTGCTGACATCATCAGTGTTTAGACAGTGGAATATGCAGCATGTGTTGTGTTGCACTAGTTGCCAAAAGGGACATTTTTCTTACACGTGGAATTGCACACACACGACTCCCCCACACACATTCACATACACACTGAGCACTTGCAGGATTCAAATCCCTACCTATGTTATGACACTTGTGAGAGACGCAGTAGCAGAGCGCGCTATTTCCATTACTGGGAGGCTTGCTTTCTCCTGCTGTACTTATAGGGTGCTGACATCATCAGTGTTTAGATGGTGGAATATTCAGCATGTGTTGTACTAGTTGCCAAAAGGGACATTTGTCTTACACACTACTCCCCCACACACATTCACACACGCACTGAGCACTTGCAGGATTCAAACCCCTATCTAACTAGGTTATGACACTTGTGAGAGACGCAGTAGCAGAGCGCGTTATTTGTATTACTGGGAAGCTTGCTTTCTCCTGCTGTTCTTATAGGGTGCTGACATCATCAGTGTTTAGACAGTGGAATATGCAGCATGTTGTGTTGTACTAGTTGCCAAAAGGGACATTTCTCTTACACGTGGAATTGCACACACACGACTCCTCCACACACATTCACTGAGCACTTGCAGGATTCAAACCCCTACCTAACTATATTATGACACTTGTGGGAGACACAATAGCTGAGCGCACTATTCAAATAACTGGGTATCATTTGTGCTCCTGACATATGTATAGTGTGCTGACATCATTATGTATGAAGAGATATTTACATCTGTTACTATCCATCAGTACAGGGGAGAGCATATATATGCATTAACTTTGCACAGGCACAGTGGTCTACTGTACTGTGGAGGCAGACACCAAATACACTACGGATAGCCTTCTGTATTCCCTAGGGACAACAGCCTAGTATTGCACTCTACGGCCATATGTTTACCTGTCAGATGCAAGTATCTATTGCTCATATACTGTTTGTGGGTCTTTATTGCCATAGCTTTCCCTATCTCTATGAACAACTTGTGCACTGTGGAAGATGTTTGCATATGAGTGGGATCCAGTACTTTACTTATGTCTCTGTTGTAATTTCACTGTGTGCACTGGGCAGATTTCTGTATTGTGGGAGGTTCCTGTGTTAACACATACAAATGCCAGATATGTGTGCGCAACTGCTGAACTGTGACATGGCCTAAGTGTGTGAGCATGCCCAGTTCACAGTTTCTATGGCTTCTTGACTGACACGTCTCATTTATCTAAGTGTGCGAGCATGCCCAATGTGAACTTTCCTTATGTTGGGATCTGTGGTCCACCACATTTGTGTTTGTGTATGGACTTCATCTATATTTCACATGTACAGTTGAGTGTTGGACATCAGGTTGTGTTCTTACTGCCTGACTGCTTTGTGTCTGAACCTAACAGGCATTATGCTGTGCCTGCAGGGTTGCCATGGGATAGTTTGCATACAGTTGTCAACATCCTTTCCTACTGACCAAACAGTGTATTGTCGTATAGTGTACTGGTTCAGTACTTTCACTGTGGTGGACAGTATCATTGGTTTCAGTCCTATCACTGCTTGTAATATTTATAGTGAGCACACCAGACTGGTTGAGGGCCAGTTGTGCAGATATGACCATGTTGCATTTTGTTCAGATATGGACAGCATAGTACATGATTTTCCGACATTGTTAATGTATTCCACAACTTGTGTGGACAGTAACAAACAATAGCCATGTGCCCTAGTCCATTTGTAATGCTAGTCAGAGAGTGTTTGTCCTTCAACACACATTTACTGGTGTTTGCCATGACATATGTCAAGGTTAGTGTGCTGTGCCTCTGTCTACCCGTGACATACAGGTGATATCCAGGGTACACCTACCATCTCCCATCCAGTCATCATGATTCCTCTGGATGACAGTCAATGAGGGACTCCCTGGATAACCTGTACTGGGAGTTTAGTCGTGAGTGGAGTGAGCTTCTGGGTTATGGACCAATCGGTACAGCAGGTCCTGTTTATGTCTGTGCTGGGGTTCAGGCCTGTCATCTGCATAGATCACCAGCATTCAGATTTTACATGGTGCCAAATGTCCATTGATACCAGCTTGGTCATGGCTTTATACATCAGGCACAGATCACCTCCAGCCAGGTGGTATGGCACTGTGTGGCACTGCAGTTTGTTTAATCAGGCGACACATGACATCTGTTACAGCTCTGTGATCCTCCTGGTGGGGTGTTTGTGGGGTCTTTCCAGTTGATGCAGGTGTCTGCTAAGGTACATCCCTCAAGGGCCATTGTACGCAATTGTGAGGCTGCTAATGGATGACTGGAGAGGCACATTGACCTACCCTGACCTAGCTGTGCTTACCTTCATGATTAGGTGGGTATATGGTATGTTTCTGTAACCACTACAGACACATGGTTGTCACTTGCAGGATATCTATCACCTTGTGTCCCCAGGTCTCTTATTGCTCCTGATGTACTTACTGGGTTAACACCTATGTGGTAATTTCTGGCCATGTACTGTGTTTCCACAGGGGATGACTATACACTATTGTGCATTTAGCTTGTTGACATGGCTGTGGCACCACTTGTCTGTTTCTATGTGTGCCTTTTCTAGGATGCTTGTGTCAGCTGGAGGGTCCGATATGGTGGGCAGTTTGTAGTCTTCTGCGAACCTGTTCAGACAGAGTCCTTTCATGTTGGCCTGTACCTATGTGACATATATAGCATACAAGAGAGGTCCCAGGATCATGCCTTGTGGGATGCCAGTTGTACCTGGTTTGCAGTCTGACATGGCTGCAGCATGTCTGACCAGGTCAGTTCTGTCCTTGAGCTGGTTTGTAACCCATCTACTTGGATAGGGGGTTATAGTTAGGCTGGTGAGCTTATCTGTACTGACCAACTAGGGTATTGTATGGAAGGGTTTAGCAAGGTCCAGATAGGCTGTGTGATCCACATTCCCCACATCAATGGCCTTGGTGCACATTTCACATGAGTCAGACATGTTTAAGGGGCAGGATCTGCCCTATGAAAGCCACACTGGGTAGGGTCCAATGTCTGTAGGTACCCAATCTCGTAATTCCTGGGATCCATGATCATCCTATCCATTACTTTGCCAACCTAGATAGTCAGGGTTGAGGGGTGATAGTATGCAGTATCCATTCAGGCACCACCTTTGTGGTGAGGGACCACTGTTGCTGTACACTGCTCTTTGGGTACATATCCTGTGGTAAGACTGATAGTGTGCAGTAGTGCTATTTGGTGTTCCGTTCTTCTTACAGTACTTGTTGGACACAACCCAGGACACCATCTGGTACCATTGATGCTGTGTGGTGTGCTTCATAGATGCTGGCTGTTACCTCAGCATCTGTAATGTCAGGGGGCCAGCACTCTGCTGGGATAGATATTTGGCAGTATGGTGCTGGTGGGGAGTTTGCAAAGAATCTGCTAGGTTGGATGTTGGCAATGTGTGTGGGTTTGGTGTATTGTTTGTGATATTTGAGTACTGCAGAGCATATCTGTGGATTATCACCATGGTTCCTACCATCAGGTAGGACACCTGTGTGATAATCCTTTGTGTCCTGCACAATTTGTATCATCATAGGTTCATACTAGGCTATCTGCCCTGGCCATGTTTGAGCATGGACAGACTGTGTGTGAGTTTCGACACCCCTTGCAATGTTTATATTATGCCCATTTAGGGTTTACTTTACTAGATGTGACACAGGGATGGCCCCCAGTGTACACCTACTATCTCCCATGCACTTCACCAGATTTCTCTTGTTGAGTATGAGTGTGGAGCTCAGCCTATCATGGACTAGGATTCTGTTCCAGAGTGTAAGGAGCCTCTGGGTTATGGATCTGTCCCTCCAGCACATCCTATTTATCTATGTGTGGAGGTTCAGATATCTCACTGTGGTGTCTCTGCTGGATTTGGGGTTTCTGCAGTGGAGCATGTCCATTCATTCTGGATTGGACATGGCCTTGTACATCAGGCATACATCGCCTCTGACTGGGCAATATGCTTGTGAATTGGGCTGTGGTTTCTTCAGCCAGGCAGCAGATGACAAATGTTTGGACCCTTTATCCTGTTGGTGAGGTACATTTGGGGTCTTTCTAACCGCTGCAGGTGTAAGGTAAGGTACATCCAAACTGGAGCATTGTTGTCACATATGGGCCTGATAAGGGAAGAGTATGGGGGCACAGTGACCTCGCTTGATCTACATGTGCATCCTTTCATATTAAGGTGGGCAATATAGCAGGTCTTCCTGGCCACCTTGGCAATGTGAGTGTCACATGACAGGTTACCGTCCACTTGTGTCCCTAGGTCCCTGATTACTTTTTCCATACATAATGGATTGCCACCTATGTCATGCTTTGTGTTTGCCTTGTTTGGTATTTGTTGAGACATTCATACTCTGCAGTGTCTTCAGGAAGGCTGGCTGGGGTTCCTGGGTTTGTGAGTGTGGTCTGTAGTAGGCTGCAAACAGGAACGCAGTTTGAGCCACTGTTACTTGCCCGTGTATAGTCCATGCTGCTTCTTGCTGTGTTACCAACCTGGGGGTGTGGTTATCCTTGACAATTACTGATAGCCACACTCCTATTGTAGTGTTTTTCATGTTTTGGAGCTGTAGAGCATGGTATGAGGCATAAGCTGGTAGTATTAGGGTGCTCTTCTGGACCTTGACCCAGGTTTCTGTTACAGAACAGATATTATCATTCTCCATGCTGTGGTGGGTTTGGTCTGCATGCACCTTGCAGGTTAGACTTCTGACGTTGGGTAGCATTACATCCAGGTTGGTATCCCTTGTGCTACCTATGGTGGTGGGTTTGTGTTTCCAGCCTTACCTATTCAAGGCACAGTGGGGGTGACAACAGCCTTTGCCAGTACCCACACAGCCAGGTGTGCTGGGTGCGTGCCATCCCTAGCAGGTGGAGCATCATGTCTTGCTCAGCATGTCATCCCAGGCTGTCAGCCATTTGTTCCCCCTTGCTAACAGCAATACTTCTGCCAATTATTGTACTTGATCTTGTTGTCTTCATAGTGTGGCATCATGCTTGGTGAGGGTGAGATGTTAGGCAGGATCTTCATGTTTGCATATACTAGATGGTGTTACATTGCTTAACACATGGCAATCATGCCTCAGGTGGTGCTGCAGGGCTGCCTCTGTCAGATGCACATACTACACTCCCTGTATATGTTTGAGAGCAGGTTGCGTCATGTTAGGTGTCCCTGTTACTATATGAGTGAGTCAGAGAGGGGTATCATTCCCAGGGTTCCTACTGAGCCAGTGTATGTGCTATGCGTTGCCTCTTTGCCAAGGCCAGGGCATACTGGGCACGCCTCCTTCTTCCTACTGGGGCAGGCTCAGGTTGTTCCTCCTCCAAGTCACGCTCTGCCTGTGATGGCCTTGGCAATGGTGGGAGGCTGTTTGTCCCGGCACTATGCTGGTCCTGCTGCAGCTGTTTTCGCAGAATCATATTATGTAGCATAGCACATACCATGACAATTTGGGTACATGTAGTTGGTGAGTACTGCAAGGCTCCACCAGATGTGTCCAGGCACCGGAACCATGACTTGAGCAGCCCAAACACACGCTCTATTATATTTCGTGTTTGTGCGTGTGCCTCATTATGGCATTCTTGTTCAGGTGTGTGTGCATTTCTGATGGGTGTCATCAGCCACGGCTCCAGTGCATATCCAGCATCCCCCACTAGGTGACCATGTGGGATGTCCCCATTGGCAAATGTCTGGTACAGCTGCTTCAAATGCCAGATATGGGAATCATGGTAGCTCCCAGGGCAGCCAGCACACACATTCATTATTATGTCCTGGGCATCACACACGACCTGGCAGTTGATGAATGGGAAGCCCTTGCGGTTAATGTAGGCACTACTCTGCTCACCGGCTGGTGCTTTGATGCATATGTGCGTGCAGTCTATTGCACCCACTACCTCAGGGTATTCCGCTATTTGATGGAAGAGATGCATATTGCTGGCCAATACCTCACGGGAATTGGGGAAATATACATGCTCACTGACATGTGCTGACATGGCATCCAGGAACTGGTGCAGTGCCCTGGAGGCTGATGCCTATGATATCCCCATCATATCACCAGTTGGTCTCTGGAAGGTACCTGTTGCTAGTATTCTTAGGCCAACACATGCCTTGGTTTCCACTGGGATGGGTTCCCCTCTGTTGGTTCTGTGTGTGAGGCGTGGTCTGGACAGCTCAACAATTTGCTGCAGGAGGTCTCTGTCCACTCTATAGCGCTCCACTATCTCCAGCTCATGTAACCCCAGGTAGGTGACCCTGGGCCTGTACACTCTTCTCCATCTCCTCACTGTGGGTTGTCTGGCAGCATTTGCATTGTCACCACCCTCATCAAGTCTCCTATGTCTCCTTATAACAGCTATGGCAGCCCCTAGCATGTTTGGTCTGAGTGCAGCTTTTTCAGTTTTCACTTCTAATAGCTTACTCCTGTCTTGCAGTGTCTCTTGAGAGAAACATACTGCAATGCTGTTTGCAGTGTTTTAAGTGCTGGGCTGGGCTGGTATTCTGCCTGTGTAATTGCCTGCTTCTAATTAATTTCACCTGCTAGCTCTACCAGTATTCCCTGCTAGCTTCCTACTATTTCTTCTTCTTCCTTTTTCCTCTCTGTTTCCTCAGGGGGGAGCAGCGCGCAAACACTTTCACAGTGGCTACCATGTGTGCACACATGCTTACACGGACTAGAATCTGCTTATTCGGGTTAACATGCGTGCACACCAGCGCAAACTGGTTTATAGATCTTTACACAGGCACCTACATGCTTACTCTGCCTTACACATGTGCACTCTGTCTTACTCGCGCCTCCCAGCGCGCACACGCATGTATGCACACACAGCAAGAAACTTGGTGTTGGCCACAGTGTACACCTTCCATTTCTTGACTTTCCCATGCTTATCTGTTGACACTCCTCTTTCTATGCTGTGTGATTGACATCTTTCACATACCACTTTGCTCCAATGAGCTTGATTTCTTCCTGACATTCCCCCCTGTGATTTCACCTATCTCCTACTCTGTTACTCCCCCTAATCTAACTCTTACACTACACGGAATGTGCTCATTTGCTATGTCACAGTGTGATTCACTATCCTACTACTCATTTACATAGGATTGCCTACTAATGCTTAGTTACGTGTCTTACACTCAGCTTCCCCCCTTAGCAACCACTAAACGGTGGCCATGTTGTTTTTGGTCTGCTAGTCCCTGCATTGCAAATCCATGCATTGCATAAAACCCACATTTGTGGGTTTCAAACCTTTATTTTTATGTCTTATTTAGTGCAGCCCATTTGCACGGGGCTGCGCTGCGTTTAAACCTCGCCGATTGCTGAAAAAAAAATATTATTTTATTTCATGTTTGCATTGGGTTACCGTGCCAATGGCCACATATCTGGCCATTGGCATGCTGCCTGCTACATATGCACACTTTATTTGGAGCTGTCATGGCTCCATTGTGTTATTTGCAATAACGTACTCAGTTGTCAACTGAGTACATTTCTGCACCTAACACGACTCTTACACAGGCTGGTTTCAGCTTTGTGGATCACTAATCTACCTCATTTGCATGCCTTTCGATTTCGGGCTGTTCCTGGATTGCAATGGCTGCATGGAGTCTTACACGACTCTTAGACTCCGTGCAAACCATCGTGTATCCTGCCTGCTGTGTATATGTTAGTTGATGAGGCAATTTTAACCAGTTTAGGCTTTTTATGCCATACAGTGGTGGGCTCTGAAAGAGGTATTTGCAGCAAATTCAGCAACTTTGTTATAGCATTGTTGAAGTTTTCATTTTTGTGAGGCCTGGAGGTTAGTGAGGATGGGAGTGCCATAAAGATGTATGGGGAGGAGGTAAGTAGTAGCAAGTCTGGTTTTAGTTGCGTTGGTTGGAAAGTTTTTGGCTCTGTAAAAACATTTCTAGTTTTTGATGAGTTTTTCTTTTTTATGCAATTTTATATATGCAGGTCGAATGTAAGATTATCATCTACTATCACACCTAATAATTTACAAAGACAAGTGACTTTATTGATTACATTATCAAGAGACAGGACTTTAAATGTAGTTTTTTCATGTGAGAGGGATTTAATAAAATAAATATCTTAAACAGTAGCTCTCAACTTGAAATTAGTGACATGTCTAGTCACTTGACATCAGTACTTAGCAGTCTATCAATAGTGTTGGGTTAATTGGCAAGAAGATAATACCCATGTCTAGGTTAGACATTAACACTGCAGTTGAATAAGTTTTTTTTTTCTTTCATTTGTCTGTAATAAAAATCTTTTTTTTTTAAGAAATATACCTGATTTCATAGGGGAGATGATTTATGGTTCCAAAGCTCACTAACAGCAACAGATTAATAAGTGTCAGCAAATGTATTTTTTGCATCTGGACTGCAAAACAGCTTACCAGCTGATGGCCTAAATGCTTACTTAACATTCCGCTAAGCAATAACATTGGAAATAGAAGACAGACAGAAAAAATGTAATTTAAAAATTATCAGAAATTTTTAAATGAATGAGAGTTATTTAATGGCCAGACCAGATTATAACCAGTTCTGCTTTTTCAGAGATGAAATTTTCAAGTTTGGATTCAGAAAACTTTGTCACTTTGTGCTAAGAAATTTTGCAAATGAGTGGCCACATGCATTGTGTGTCTGTGATTCAGAAACACATTCTCTGCAAGGTGTGGAGGTCGAGCTGCACAGGTAAGTGTGATATATGCTAATGGTGATATAATGACATAGTAATGAGCAGCATTATCAAAATGAGAGTTTCCACTATCCTAATGAGGCAAAACAAGATGGCAGAGTGATTCATAAATGTATAAATGCCATACAATGGGGATACAACCACAACAGATTTGAACATGTCCAAATGTTCATGATGAGAGTAAGGACCTCGCTAAATAATGTTACTAGTTGCCATGGCAATAGTAAATGTGTATCTGGAAGGGGCTATTATTGTTGCTGCAGTGACAGAGGTACATAATCATATGACCTTGCTTAACATTTCATGAGCTTCATGATACCGACTTTGTGGACTGATACTGTGTTAGTAAGGATACCATCTAAGAAACTGTAGACATGTCAGCCTCAGCTGCAGTCCCTTGGGAGTCAGGAAGGATTTATCCCAGGTGATACTAAGGTATGTGTGGCTTTATGTATATTAGCTACAGGGACCTTTCAGTGACCTACTGGAAACACATGCTTAAGCATGTGGGGAAGCATGTGTGGTTTCTTGTACTCCAGAGGAGAGAGCCAACACCATGCAGTATTTCTGTGATAGAGTCCTGTTTTCCTGAGGTAGTAGGAGACATAGATTGTAGACTCCACCTTATGAACTGGGAAGTAGGTACATGAACTGTAAAGAGTATAACTCTAACAACTGTCAGGTGTTCTACAATGTGTATGTACAGGCCACCAAGATTGTTATCATGAATACCACAGGGACATTTTGGTAGTGATACAGGATATGCCCTGGAACCCTGTCTTATGACACCCATAAGAAATCCACAAAATCGACAGACCAGGGGTATAACCATGCACAATCACACACAAAGAATATTATCAAGTGAGTATTTGAGCTGCTGAAGACATGCTTCCACTGTCTGGATTCATCCAGTGATGTCCTGTATGTGCAAAATATGCGTCACTGTGTACAATGTTACATAATATCATACTTAGTAGCAATTACAGCAGGGTGGGCACCTGCAGGAGCAGTAGACCCCTGAGACCATACAGTGGAGGCTGAGTCAGATGAGGGGTGCTGTGGCACCGGCCAAGAGGCAGCAGATTGCACATAGTTTCAGAACATAGAATATTACTATATCAGATACACTTATAGTAAAATTGACACATGCAAAATCAACAGCAGACTCTGCTTACCCATGCATCAGCTGCTATGATGTGCATCAGCTATAGGCACCCCAAGCAATGATGTACAAAGGCAGAGCACAGATATTATTATTTGTACAGATGTTGAAGGGAGCATTGGAGTGGATGTCATTCACAGGGAAATGTGTGGGTTTTGAGGATTATGAAATGAAAATGTTCTATTGTGCATCCTGTCAATGCTGTGTGTGTGTCTGTGTGTGTGTGATGTACTGGAGCCTGTGCAGATGTGACTGTGTATCTGCTAGAACACAGTCTCATCAGTACTTAACAGCACTCCAGTTTGATTTACTTGACAGGTCCAGGGCATGCACAGCAGAACATTCTGCATCCTGACTGAGCCCAAATAGCTCAGTCGGCAGAGTATCAGACTTTTAATCTGAGGGTTCAAATCCATGTTTTAGTGAATGTTTCTTTAGGATGGGAGGTTGGCATAAGGGTGAAGGTGTTTGCCTTATAGACACAAGATCCACAAGATGCAGGGTTTGAATCTCACAGGGGGTAATTGGCTAAGCTTAAAATATGCACACCCCAGTCCATGGCACCAGCTGTAGCATGAGCTTTGCTATATGTTGGTTTGTTGCATGACTGTGAGTGAAGTCTGCTTCAAGACATGCCACTGTGGTGACCATGAGGATCTCCTGTCCTGGGTGCAGAAAACTCCACAACAGAATGTAACCATTGTGGGAGTGGTATCTTAGTCATCCACAGCCTTAATGGCTACCGTCTGTGGGTGTAACAATGGGCCAACATTGTGGATTGCACCTCACTCCTAACAGACAATCCTGTGAGGACATTGCACATTCTAATATGTGAATTAGTCATCCAAGTATTTGCACATAGAGGATATGCACTTGGTAGGTTATCCCACAAACTCTGCATTCCCCTCACTAACTATGTCATGGATGTATTGGTATTATCCTGTGACTCTACAATACCCTTCATATACACTGGGCTGCATAAACTGACACAATAACATTAGGAGGAGGGCAGTAATCATATCTCCAGCAAGCATTATTATCCACTCCCCTATGTGGACCTCTTCGCCCATGGGTGTCAGTAGCAATTTCTGACATTTGTCTTCTAGGGCCAGACACATTTTCCTGATTGATAGTGTTCATAGGTTCATAGGTTCATACTAGGCTATCTGCCCGAGGGCATTTACAAGCCTAGCCCATAGTTTTGTGGCTTACGCCACCCCTTTAGTATGGGGAACTATACCCATTATTTTGCTGTGCCTCTGTTGAGCAGTGACACTGAGGTAATCCCTGGGGTATATCTGCGATCTCCCATCCATTGGTCAAGATTTCTCTTGAACAAGGCCAGCGAGGTGCTCTGCCTCACATATACCGGGATTTTATTCCACAGCATAGGGAGTCTTTGGGTGATGAATCTATCCCTCCAGCACGTCCTATTAATAGCCGTGTCGAGGTTTAAGTCTCCCGCCCTTGTGGCTCTGACGGATCTAGATTTTTGAGGTGAAGCATATTCATCAAATCTGGGTTTGACATGGCCTTGTATGTTAGGCAAAGGTCACCTCTGAGCAAGCTGGCGACTGAATAGAGCTGGAGTTCTTTCAGTTGGGCAGCATAGGACAGATGTTTGAGACCCTTTATCCTTTTGGTGAGGAACTTTTTTGGCCTCTCCAGCTGCTGCAAGTGTCGGGTCAGATACATTCCGAATGGGGCATTGTACTCAATCATTGGTCTGATGAGTGATGAGTATAGGGAGACTATGACCTCCCTTGATCTAGATGAGAATCCCTTCATGATAAGGTGGGCAATGTAGAAGGTCTTCCTAACTACTTTAGCTACATGGGTGTCGAATGACAGACTACTATCAACCTGGGTCCCCAGGTCCCTGATAACTTCTTCTGTACTCAGTGGATTGCCACCTATTTGGTAGCTAGGGGTAACCTTGTTTTTCCCAAGGGTATGACTATGCATTTTTGGCATTTAACTTTAGGCCATGGCTCTGGCACCAGTTATCCGTTTCTGTGAGACCCTTCTGAAGGATATCTGTGTCAGATGTGTTTTCTGCTATGGCGCCCAGTTTGCAGTCATCTGCAAACTTTGTCAGCCATAACCCTCCTGTGTTTGCTTGTACTTTGGAAAAGTAGATGCCAAACAAGAGTGGGCCCAGGACTGAGCCCTGTGGTACACCACTTGTGACAGGCTTTGAGTCTGACATGGCGCCAGCAACTCTGACCCTGTGGGTTCTGTCACTCAGCCAGTTTGCAACCCATCTTGTGATGTATGGGTTAACATTTAAGCTGATGAGTTTTTCAATGATACCCGAGTGGGTATTGTATCAAAGGCCTTCGCCAGATCGAGGTAGGCTGTATGGACTGCCTTTCCTCATCAATGGCTTTGGTGACTGTTTCAAAAAGTCAACCAAGTTTAGAAGGCATGATCTGCCTTTGACAAAGCCAAACTGGGATGGATCCAAAGTCTGCAAATTCCCTATGTCTTTATTTATGAGGTCCATTATGATCCTCTCCATGGCTTTGCAGATAAGGCTTGTCAAGCTAATGGGCCGGTAATTTCCAGGGTCGGTGGAGGCACCGCCTTTGTGAAGTGGGACCACAGTTGCAGTGCGCCACCCCTGGGTACGTATCCAGAGGTAAGACTATGATTAAACAGCTGTCCTAGCTGTGGGTTTAATTCCTCGTTGAGTTCATGGAGCACACAGCCGGGGACACCATCAGGTCCCATGGATGCTGTGTTTTTTGCTTTGGAGAGAGCAGTTCTCACTTGGGCGTTGCAGGTGTTTGGGGGCTGCAATCGCCTGGTATAGATATCTCTCCTTTTGGGGGGGAGGGGAGAAGTTTGCACTGAACCTGACAGCCAGTATGTTGGCAATGTCTGTAGGATCAGTAATCTTCACATCATTTTGAACTAATTCTGAGCATATCTGGGAGTTTCCTCCCAGGTTTCTAACATAGCTAAAGAAGGCCTTATGATTGTCTTTTGAGTCTTTAGCTATTTTTCTCTCAAAATTTGCTTTGGATGATTTTATGAGAGCTCTTAGTTTTTTACTTATAGTGATCAAGGGTGTCTTACCTTTTAAGGATTTTGCTCTATCTTGTAGTAGCTTCCTCCTTTTGTTGTAGAGTTTGTTTATGGCTGGGGTCCACCAGAGTGGACGCTTGCCTTTGGTACAAAGAGTCTTTGTTTTGCTTGGGATTGCCTTATCCATGCAGTCCTGCAGGTGCTGGTAGAAGGCATTTGTAAGTGATTCAGCGGCTTGAGTACTGTTTTCCGCCGGCTCGGGGGCCTTAAAGGAGACCACACTAGTCTTTAGAAGTGTGAAGTCGGCTTTTGAGAAGTTCTTTACTGTGGTCTTTTTTATTTCAGGTGGAGGTGGGATGAGGACCTCCAGCGAGATTAGTTTGTGATCTGATCTCACCAGTGAGGGGTATACTTCCGGTGTTGAACATTGTGCTCCCATGTTCATGATGATGAGATCAAGTATGTTTTCTCCTCTTGTGGGGATGGTGACTTGTTGTTCCATGGCATTTGAGTTTATGAATTCCAGGAACTTTTGGGCTAGGGTGTTTGGGCTTGAGTAGTGTTCCCAGTCTATATTAGGGTAATTGAAGTCACCTAGTATGATGGTGTTTGGTGATACATTTATCCCTCTAGTGTTTTCAGGAAGGCCATGTGAGGTTCCTGAGTTTGTGAGGGTGGCCTGTAACATGCTACAATTTGCAGAGCAGTCTTGCCTATGGTTAATTGCACCTGGATGGTCTCCGATGCATCGTGCGTTGCCACCAGTCTTGAGGTGTGGGTGTCTTTGATGAATATGGATACCCCTCCTTTCTTGGTATTGTCCGGATTTTGGGGCCGGAACGCATGATAAGAGGTAAAACCTGATAGTGCTGGGGTGCTCTCAGGAGCCTTGAACCAGGTTTCTGTCACTGCACAGACATCGATGTTCTCCATACTGAGAAGGGCCTCGAGTGCGTGCATTTTGAGATTTAGACTTCTGGCATTGAGCAGCATTACCCTTAGTTTTTTCCTTTTGTGTTCTAGGGTGGTAGGTTTAGAATTTGAGCCTTGCCTAAAAAGGCACTATGGGGTGGCAAGAGCCTTTGCCAATATCCGGAATCCCAGGGTGACAGGTGCAAGCCGTCCCTTGCGAAGCAGCGTGGCTTGTCCAGCATGTCATCCCAGGCAGACAGACATTGGATCCCCTTTGAATGACACCAGAGTTTAAGCCAATTGTTAAAGCTGATCATCTTATCTCTGTATTGTGGCATCATTCTTGGTGAAGGTAGGATACTGCTCAAGGTCAGGGTCATACCTGCCTGGGCTACATAATCAGAGAGCTCCTCAATGTCTCTTTTCATGTAGTCCAAGGAGGTACGCCTCAGGTCGCTTACACCAGCGTGGACAATGACTGAGTCATATTTGTACCTGCTGTTGAGAGACCTGAGTGCTTGCGTTATGTGGCGGATTCTAGTGCCCGACAGGCAGCTTACTGTGACCTTCTCCTTACTCAGTCTGGTGAGCGGACGCCAGTGTGTCTGACTATGGAGTCACCAATGACTAGTGTGTCTGGCATTGTGTTTGGCCTTAAGGGCTGTGACTGTTTGACACTCTGACTGTGAGGTCTATGTGTTGCAGGTGTTGTGTTCTGAGGTGGTGGTTGTTTGGGTGTCTGCTTTGGTGGCCTCTGCTGTTTTGGTAGATTTTTGATCAGAGCCGAGTATGTCTTTGTGTGTTTATGTGTATGATTTGAGGTTGTGATGGTACTATGTGAGACTGGGTCTATAGTGTGTGTGGTAACCTTCTCCTCCTGACTGGTCTTGCCAGTCCTATGTTGAGAGAGCTCAGCCTCCAGTTTGGCCGTATAGTTGCATCTCTCGCATGTATTTGTGTTTTGTGGGAGGAGGAGAGGGTTGTTCAGTGTACATGAGGCAATTGTAACATTGCCTCAATATTCCCAGGTTCACCAGCTGAGCAGGAGAGGACACTAGCAACTGATCCCTCGACATGCTAGAAGGACTAGACAAAAACTTTAAAAGATATTCCGGGGACGTGAGTGACCGAGAAATGGGGGTTTGCCTTTTGGGGTGCTATCTATAAGAGTGCCGTATCAAGGTAATAAGTACTGTAGGAGCAAGTGCTAGGTTTAACAGAGAGAGAAAAGTCTACTTGGAGTCAAGTAGAGATGATCTTTTTAGGTATTAGAGAAAGTGCTAGTAACAGGGATGCTTAAAGGTAAGATTGAAAAGAATGCACTCTGCAGTGTGCACTAGAGAAGTTAGATATGAAAGTAGGTAACTTGAGTTTTACCTGTTTAAAAAGTTAAGGTTTAGTGGAGAGTTACTATTTTTAAAACAGCAAGATGGACTGAAAGGGTGGTTACTTTTGTATTTTGGTACTATGAAATACTGTAGGATGGCCAATAAATTTAAATAATTGAAGGTGGGATTTCAAAAGTGATGGTTTTGTGATTACTCACATAAGCCAGTGAAAGTAGAGAGAAATGAGATATATGGTCAGATTAACATAAGAGGCGGGCAACTAGAAAGACAGTGGTATTTAACAAGACAACTTAAATGGGTGGAAGGGAGGGGAAAAATTCTGCCTGACTCAGAACAGAGAGAGCTGTGGTCTCTTTTGAAGTTTTAATATGCTGTTAAACAGAATGCAAGCAAAACACAAGGTAAAGAAAACAAACTACAGTATTCAAAATATAGAAAGGCAATACAGAAATACAAAAAATAACAGCAAAGTTCCCAATAACCTGTGTTCCCTATGATATGTGGGTACTCTGAGTATCTGCAGGCATAGAGACTTTGCCTGTGGTGTATGCTGGGGATGTAGTTGTCATCATTCTCTGTGCCTATTACACATTATCTGTACTCCACAGCTGTGCCAACTCATCCCCACCATCATTATCCAAGGCTGCAGATCTTCCAGTATCAGATGGGGCAGTTCCAAACTACTAGTGCCAGATAAAGGATCACCTGTGAACACATCAAAGTACAACACATCTTGTGTATGACCCAGCACCAGAAGTATAAATGCATCTGAGTTTAAGCCATATTAATAAGATAAGAATGCATAATTTAATTGCATACCTTATGCAGATGGTTGTGGAGAGTGTGTACCTGATGTACCTATATTCCATAAATCAGATAGCCTTAATAATTTGGACAGTGAAGAACAAAGGACGTACAAGCATTTTTACACATAAAGATGCCTACATGGCATGGTTGTGGGTTCATATCCCTCACGTGTGTATCCGTGCTAAAAGCATTGCCAACATGAAAGGTGCCCTTTTTCTTTATTCAAATAAATTAGGTGTCACTTAATCATCCAACAAAAACATATCAGCTACATGTTTTCACTGTATTTGGATTTTTCCCAACCCATCCTCTTTGTCATTATTCTTTCCATTGCATCCATTTATTTTATTATTTCTCTCTCTATTTACTTTACTATTATAAGCAGCAGTAGCACTGAGACCTGCACCCATCCCTCGGGCAAGGTATGTTGGCCCTCACAGGTGACAGCAGCAGCACCGAAAACAATCACCATATTTAGGTTCTAGCCTGACCCAATCACCCCCACACTTCCTTCCCTACCTTCACCACCAGCTGCCAGTAACTGTGCACTGTATGCTGGGATTGTTGTACACACTAGTAGCAGTGACAGTAGAAGTGACATTTTTGTCATTCAATGTCTACTAACAGGCATTGTGGGGGAAGGTTATTGACAAGAGGTTGGATGCCTGAATCAGCCAGATGGTGAACCTACTCCAGCAAGCCATTGAGTTATGTCTCTGTCCAGCACTTTCTCCACCACCAGAGACAGAGCCCAGCTGTGATATTAGCCAGGATTGAGAGTATTCTCCCCCCGGACCATGGCTGCTAGAGACTGGGATATCCCATCCTATCTCCCTCCTGGTATTCCACTAACTTTTGTGTCAGTGTCCCCCTGTTAATTGTGCTATCCTCTCCTCACCATTGTTTTCCCTCTGTTTGCCTGATGTTTGCTTCATCATTGTGTTCCTCCCCCCTCATTGTGTTAGCACACACTCAGTGCTGCCTGTCTTTCTCTTTACTTTGCCTAACCATCTTACCTTCCTCTGACTTGTCTTACTTCCTACCCCAACTTACCTTCTATTTCTACATGAAACTTGCCACCTGTGCAGCAAAAGAAAATGTTACCCACCTCCTGGTCATTTGTTAGTTACTCACCTTATAATGTACCCCCTGCTTGCTTTCCCTTGTCGTCTCTTTCTTATACTTCTATTTCTACCCTTTAATCTGGTCAAAACATAGATACAGACACTTCACATACATACATGAAGGACTTCCAAAGCATTTATCATTGGTACTCATACTTTGCATAAGCTGGTTGCTAAGAGCAATGTCAATATCCATGTATAACTGTTGAAGACTGGCACCACTCATCATGTAGCAATGTGTCAGGCTGCCATGTTTCATACCTCCAGCTATCCAGTACAACCATTATTATGTGCTATGTCTATTGATACTTGTCGCATACATGAGCTGAGCATCATTGTGTTACATTTGGCATATAAAACAGAGCACAGCTATCAAATTTTGAGGACATCCCCTCAGAACGTATTATCCTACCAACAATGATAATGGGACAGATCCCAAAGGAAGTGCCTGAGGAGTCATTGCTGAATCTCTTATTCTTTCATCCTGCAAATGTGTGTAATCCAACTACTGTGTGGTTCCCTGGTACCTTTTTGCTGCACTGCTCATGTAGCTCTGCCTGTAAATAAAGATGTTTTTTTAAGCCATATGTGTGATAAAAGTTGTAGGTTCAATTCCCCTGAGGGGTTTGTGCTTGTCATTTATTATTATTTTGTTTTGCAAGAGTGTGACAACCAACTACTGCTTGTTTACTTGAAGCTTTTTTTTGCTACATTGTTGCTGTAGCTGTGCCTGCAAATGAAATGTTTTATACAGTACTATCAATGAAGGTAGTGGGTTCCAGTCCAGGGATGCAGTGAAGCACATCATTGTTAAAATTAGGTAATTCTTTCATTTTTATTGTAATGCAGGTAAAGTGGCCAGACTTTTCTGATAGTGTACCTGCACTTGGTCAATATACTTGTAGTTTTCTCACCCATGCTTATGTATGTGTTGTTTTACATTTTTTATCTTCAGTTATTTTGACATTTATATGTAGCACCACCCAGACCAAAATGCCTGCCACCATGCAGGCCTACTGCTTCCTCACCAGTGGCTAATTCATCATTACAAATACCATCTGAGCCAATGGTTACCCTGGCTGTCATACTCAACTTCACCTCCCCTGGAAGCACCGCTGTCTTTTCTCTGTGTGTCTCATGCCCCATTCTCCATTGTTGTCCACATCCATATTTATATTGCCACCTCCTCTAGCAATCTTCCATATATTTTTTGTGAGTGTGGCCCTAGTATCTATTCCACCTTTCCAGCTTCTTCTTCATTTCCTTACTAGCTTCAACATGTTATATGTATCACTGAGTCACAAACCAGAGCAATATGCAAGTCTCATGACCCTTTGAGGCTGCCACATAGCTTCTTTCTACAGCTACAACTGTGTGCATGAGATTGCTCCAAGTACCATCGGGTCTCATGTTCGATAGACGAGCCTTACTACTGCTCATAAGACTCTGCAGCTACATCATTCTCCTTCAATCTTTTCATATTCCCTGCTGCAGCCAGTGCCAGCATATTTAATGAGGCGCTCATCACACATGCTCGTCTGGCTGTATTCATTGTTCATGAGCCTTGGGGCTCATTGCTTAAACTTAGTAAACAGAAGAGGGCTGGCTGCAGTCATGGGCACATTGTTTTTTAATCCCAGGCTTTGTCTGCCTGTAGTGGACTGTAACAAAATATATTGCTGCACTGTAAGCCTGACACACACTATGGTGAAGGAATGTCAGAAAAAATGTAGAAGACTTGGAAGAAGATATGAATCAGCCTGGTATTAAATGATACACTACTTTTATGATTATATACTTACCCAGCTCCTTTTACTTGTATTTTCATTCTGCCAAGACTTTGGCTTTATGTCTCCATTCATTTTTTTGTTATTTGTCTACAGTCATTCATACATTAAAAAAAAACATTTCAGAGTTTCATCCAGGAATAATTAAGAAACTAGAGTTATAACAAGACTAGCCTGAGATATTTGTATTGGATTTTGTTGCTAAAAAGTAATGTTTTTTTTCTTTTTAACTATGATTGCTCAGCAGACATTTGTGTATTAACCTTAGCAGTCACATATTTCAACAAGTCCAGGTATAACTGTAGTGAGTCCATATCTTCAGGAGTTTGTTGATAATGTGCAATTTTCTAACTAGTTTATTTAGGAACCATTACCAGTGGTGTTTCACAGGGATCGGTGCTGGGGCCCCTATTGCTTGGAATCTACTTCTTGGATGTACAGGCTAAAACAAAAAGCCTATGGTTGACAAAGTTTGCTGATGATTGCAAACTGGGTGCAGTCACCATGTCCCCAAATGATATCAACATCCTACAAGATGCACTTATGGCTACAAATGACTGGTGCCAAAGTTATGGGCTAAAACTAAATGCAAAAAAAAGCATTATCATCCCCTTTGGCAAGGACAATGTCCCTGCAGATTACCACATTAATAACAACAATACCCTAAGTACACAGTCAGTGGTGAGAGATGTGGGCACACAGGTTGACAGCAACCTTTTCTTTGACCACCATGTCTCCACACTGATATGATAGGCTTTCTATGTCATCCACCTCATAAGTAAGGGCATTGCATCCAGAACAAAAGAGGTTATAACCCCCATACAAATCACTTAGATCAATAATAACAATGGTAACTTTGGTATGTGCGTTACCAGGCACCTGCAGCAACTGGAAAGACCTCAAAAGTTTCTTACAAAGAAAATTTATAGTCTTCAGCATATGTCATATGTTGACAGACTGAAATAACTGTCACTATATTCTGTTTCTTACAGACTATTCAGAGGCAACCTCTGCCTTGCATATAAAGCAATCTGAGATGCTGCTCTAATGGAAATGCTGCACATTTGTAAATCAAGTGGTATAAGATGGACTCGGTCTCAGGAACTCAGCCTAGTATGTGACGTGAACAGGACTTGCTGGAGAGACAGATATGTCTCACAGAAGTTACCTCTCTTCTGGAAAAAAAACTCACAATTCAGGTGAAGCAGAGCCCCTCGCTGACCCTATTTAAGCATAATTTGGATGACTGGATGGAAAACTGCAAATTTTCCCCAAGAGTTTCACCTTTGTCCCTCTTGGACAGGGGCAGTAGTTATTGACTTAGTTCCACTTAAAACCTTGATATTCTTTGGAACAGGGGGTGTACTTGGCTAGGCTTGCAAGGGTCCTAGAGCCATTAGCCTAGTAACCTCCTATGATCTTATGATCAAGGTAAAATGAAAAGAGTAATGGGCCAAAGTGGCATATCCAAACGATTTAATAGCAAATGAGGAGAGCTTTTGTCTTACTACAATTGTAAAACTTCATCAGATAAAAAACTTATAATAACTACAACAATGTATAACCTCTCAAATTACTTAATAAATCCATCACAGCAAAGTAAAAAATCACGTTATCTCAAGACCATCCCACAAAAATTTAATCCATTCATAAAATAGCAAACCCCTCCCCAATTCCATTCATAAAATCCAAAGAAAAAACATGCAAACAATCCTTCACAATGTCATAAATAAAACATGTATAATATATACACTAAAACAAAATATTGTAAATATAAATACTTAAAACTGTTTACGTACATAAATATTTTTACATATAATAGCAACCTAATTCATCTCCTTTCTGCTCTATACATTGGTAATATAGCTGCTTGTTCATTTAAACCTAACCACACATATGCATTATAAAAAAAGTCTGCCAGTATTCCTCCCTAATTTCTAAAAAAGTTGGCAAGTTCCCTTCCTTGGATCCTTCTGAGGTTTTTCTATAATAGCAAATTTAAAAAAAAGATCAGGAAATTAGTTTATATGTTTAAATAACGCATTGGTAACCTGCCCTTTCTTCACATTGTAAAGATGTTCATAAATGCATTCACAGAGGTTTCTCTCTGTTTTACCTATATAAAAAATAACTACATAACTGGCACAGGGCAACATAAGCCACCCCTGTGCTTTTGCAATTGAACTTTGCTTTATACTGAAAAACCTTATTTCTAATCGTGTAACTCAGACCCTCTTGTATAAACCTACAATAGCTATATTGACCGCATTTCTTCATACCTGGATTACTAGTTTTAACATGTTTTTTAGCCTCAAACATATTCTTAGGGGACAACCCCTTCCTGTATGCAACTATCAGATGATCTCCAACCTTATTCCTAACTTCCCTGTCTTCCAATAATATGTCCCGGTTTTTATGCAACACTGACCTAATCAGATGACTTTCATTACAGAAAGTCACGACAGAGGAGGTTTTTATATTCCTTTTCCCTGTTTGTACTCAAATTAAAATTTGGCTGTGTAACATCTGTAGACGGGAGAGAGTTCCCAGACCATTAAGAAAGGGCATAAAAAATCCACTCGATCTCTTCATTTTTACTTCTTGTGTCATGTCATTTATTAATACTTCAGGATAACCCCTATCGAGGAATATGAATTTCAGCTTATCACATTCCTCCTAAAAATGTGACCATAATGAAGTCATCCTTGCTGCCCTTACTAGTTGACCCTTCACCACAGATTTTTTTTTTCCTGCAGATATGGGTGAGAGCTGGAAAAATGTAAAAGTGTATTAGAATAAGTCAGTTTCCTATAAATACAGGAATTGTAATTCCTATTAGTAACATCCTTACTTAATAATACATCAAGATAAGATAAACTAAATTCATTACTTTCATAAGTAAACGAATAAATGCAAGGATGAGAGTGTGATGGATTCCTAGCATGGTTGGCTGCCAATCCAGCAAGAAACCCAGGTGTCACTCAACTGGTTGGCCTAATGAAATGGGTCAGTTTCTCTTCTAGAAGTCCAATTGTAGAGGTCTGCAAGTCATGCCATGCCAGAAGATGTTGAGTGTTACCCTATGTCAGTGTCTACTTACTGATGTACCTTGGTAGTAATCAACCTCCATACCTCATGCCTTGAGAACTTTCTGTCCACTTTCACAAGAGGAGCCTTTGTGAAACTCCTGAGAGCCAGATAGAGCAAAAATCATTTCTCCAGATCCCCTCTGGCAGAAGATACCTCTCCACTACTGATAAGCAGACTTGGAGGTAAGTGAATCAACAAAGCTGAAGTACCTGGCAGAGACTAAGGGGGTGTGAACTATTCCTTCTGCTTTACAGCCATCTGCTTCTGCCTCATCTGTGTCCCTAATGCTGCATATTCCTTTTCTGATTCTTCCCTTTGCCCTCCTGTTGCTGCTATAACTAGTGTGGCGAGTCCTGCCATGTGAGGTCACTTTTGCTACATTTGTTTGTGGAGTGCCACGTTATGTAGCATGGTGCACACAATAGAGATCTTGCTGCATATATCTGGACTGTATTGCAGTACACTTCCAGAGGTGTGCAAATACAGCAAGTTTCCTTTTGGTAGTTAAATACAAGCTCCCATAATGTTTCATATTTCTGCATGGCATATATTATAGGCCATTTCTTGTATGGGGGTTGTTTATCAGGGTAATCAACCAGGGCTCAAAAGTATATTAAGCACTGGCTCCAACACACAGCACAGCACATGACATATTATGGTTCCCATTCAGAAGCCTGAAACATCATAAGCCTGAAAATCAAAATCCTGAAACCAAAAGCCTGAAAATTCAGAATCCTGAAAACTCAAAATCCTGAAAGCCCAAAATTCTGAAAGCCCAAAATCCTGAAACTCAAAATCCTGAAAACACAAAATAGACATACTGATGTCATTGTGGCTTTGCTATTGTTAGCCCTGTGGTGTTAGGTCATGCGTTGGGGTCAGGTAAGTGTGCGGTTGGTTTTATGTTAGGGTTAGGGGCGGTTTAAGTGAGTTAGGGTTAGGGCGCAGGTTAGGCATGTATGCAATAGTGACAAATATTGGGGTTAGAGGAGGTTTAAGTGAGTTAGGGTTAGGGCGCGGCTCAGGTGAGCGTGTGATAGTGTCGGACCTTAGGGTTAGGGTTAGGGTCAGGGTCAGTTGGTAGATATTAGTGTCTTTATAGTGACATATTAGCATTATTTGTGTTTTCAGGATTTTGAGTTTCAGGATTTTGGGCTTTCAGGATTTTGGGCTTTCAGGATTTTGAGTTTTCAGGATTCTGAATTTTCAGGCTTTTGGTTTCAGGATTTTGATTTTCAGGCTTATGATGTTTCAGGCTTCTGAATGGGAACCCATATTATATATTGCCTATTCCCTGTTTGCATACCTGCTTGCATGGCATTTGTATGTATAGACTTTCCTGTCTAGCATAAGTGTGTGTTTACCAACCAGGTACCCTGTCAAAAGTTGTTGTCTTGCAGAAACCACTGGCAAAAATTAGATAAATGCCAAATATGTGAATCATGTGAACTTTCTGGATTGCATATAGAGACAGTATAAATAATTATAAATGATGTTCTGGGCATTACTGACTACTAGACAGTTCAATGGGTGGAAACTGTTCTTGATGGTGTATCAATGGCCCTAATGACCTGCTGGGGCCTTGACAGACACATGTGGAATTTATGGCTACTAGTTCTTAAGGGAAGCAGTCAATGTCAAAAAGGCCTGCATGGTTCAGCACTGTGGAACAGAGGAAAAACTTGGTTACTGTGCCCCAGATGACCTGAGTTTGATGACTGGTATGACTGGCACAGGCACCAGATAAGGGAAGATTGGAGTGATTGTCTAATGCTGGCTCGCCCATCCTGGGAGGAGCAAAGCTGCCTAGGCAAACGGGACTGTGTATGCACAAAAGTGCACAACTGCTTCCTAGAAGCAGTATTTGTGGGTCTATATTACAAGATCAAAGCTTTATTTAATTGAATAAGTAAAGCATAGGTTCATAGGTTCATAGGTTTATACTAGGCTATCTGCCCTAAGGCATTTATAAGCCTAGCCCAAAGTTTTGTGGCTTATGCCACCCCTTATGTTAAAAAATACTGTGCCCATTAGTTTGTTGTGTCTCTGTCCAGCAGTGACACAGAGATGATTCCCGGGGTAAACCTACGATCTCCTATCCACCGGCCAAGATTTCTATTGAACAGAGCCAGCGAGGTGCTCTGCCTCACATGGACCGGGATTTTATTCCACAGCATAGGGAGTCTCTGGGTGACAAATCTATCCCTCCAGCATGTCCTATTTATATCCGTGCTAAGGTTTAAGTCAATTGCTCTAGTGGATCTGGTAGATTTGGATTTTTTGAGGTGGAGCATGTCCATTAATTCCGGGTTGGACATGGCCTTGTATGTCAGGCACAGGTCACCTCTGAGCAGGCAGTATGCGACTGAATAGAGCTGGAGTTTCTTCAGTCTGGCAGCATATGACAGATTTTGGAGTCCCTTTATCCTTTTTGTGAGGAACTTTTGGGGTCTCTCCAATTGCTGCAGGTGTCGGGTGAGATACAACCCAAATGGGGCATTGTACTCGATCATTGGTCTGATAAGTGAAGAGTACAGGGGAACAATGACCTCACTTGATA
Source organism: Protopterus annectens (assembly GCF_019279795.1). Classification (NCBI taxonomy): domain Eukaryota; kingdom Metazoa; phylum Chordata; order Ceratodontiformes; family Protopteridae; genus Protopterus; species Protopterus annectens. The sequence continues at coordinate 1,028,259,593 of NC_056747.1, forward strand.
TGGATGTGAATCCCTTCATGATCAGGTGGGCAATGTAGAAGGTCTTTCTAACCACTTTAGCAATGTGAGTGTCAAAAGAAAGGCCACTGTCAACCTGGGTCCCCAGGTCCCTGATAACCTCTTCTGTACTTAATGGATTGCCACCTATATGGTAGCTTGGGGTTACCTTGTTTTTCCTGAAGGGTATGACTATACATTTTTTGGCATTTAACTTCAGGCCATGGCTCTGGCACCAGCTATCAGTTTCTGTGAGACCCCTCTGAAGGATATCTGTGTCCGGTGTACTTTCCACTATGGCGCCCAGTTTGCAGTCATCTGCAAACTTTGTCAGCCATAGTCCTCCTATGTTTGCCTGTACTTCTGAGAAGTAGATGCCGAACAACAGGGGGCCAAGGACTGAGCCCTGTGGGCCACCACTTGTGACCGGCATGGAGTCTGACATGGCGCCAGCAACTCTAACCCTGTGGGTTCTGTCCTTTAGCCAGTTTGCAACCCATCTTGTGACATATGGGTTTACATTTAAGCTGGTAAGTTTCTCTATAATACCTGAGTGGGGTATTATGTCGAAAGCTTTTGCAAGGTCAAGGTAGGCTGTATGGACTGCCTTTCCCTCATCAATGGCCTTGGTGACTGTTTCGAAGAAGTCGACCAAGTTCAAAAGGCATGATCTGCCCTTGACAAAGCCAAACTGGGTCGGGTCCAATGTCTGCAAGTCCCCTATGTCTTTGTTTATGAGTTCCATTATGATCCTCTTCATAGCTTTGCAGACCAGGCTTGTTAAGCTTATGGGGCGGTAATTACCAGGGTCCGTAGAGGCACCGCCTTTGTGGAGTGGGACCACAGTTGCCGTACGCCACTCCTTGGGCACGTATCCAGTAGTAAGGCTAAGATTAAATAGCTGCCTTATATGCAGGTTTAGTTCCTCGTTGAGTTCGTGTAGCACACAGCCGGGGACACCATCCGGTCCCATTGATGCTGTGTTTTTAGCTTTAGAGAGAGCAGCTTTCACCTGCACATTTGAGATGTCTGGGAGGCTACACTCCGCTGGGATAGTTATCTCTCCTTTTGGGGGGGAGGGGTGAAGTTTGCACTGAACCTGTCTGCCAGTATGTTGGCAATGTCTGTGGGTTCAGTGATTTTTGTATCATTTTGGACTAATTCTGCGCATATCTGGGAGTTTCCACCCAGGTTTCTAACATAGCTGAAGAAGGCCTTATGATTGTCTTTTGAATCTATTGCAATTTTTCTCTCAAAGTTGGCCTTGGATGATTTTATGAGTGCTCGTATTTTTTACTAATAATGATCAAGGGTGTCTTCTCTTTTATGGATTTTGCTCTATCATGTAACAGCTTTCTCCTCTTATTGTAAAGTTTGTTTATGGCTGGGGTCCACCAGACTGGATGTTTGCCCTTGGTGGAAAGAGTCTTGGTTTTATTAGGGATTGCCTGATCCATGCAGTCCTGGAGGTGTTCGTAGAAGGCATTTGTAAGGGCTTCCGCAGCTTGGGTTGTGGTTTCCACTGGCTCGGGGGCCTTGAAGGATACCACACCAGTCTTGAGTAGTGTGAAGTTTGCTTTAGAGAAGTTCTTCACTGTGGTCTTTTTTGTTTGGGGTGGGGCGGGATGTGGATTTTCAGTGAGATAAGTTTGTGATCTGATCTCACCAATGAGGGATATACGTCCGGTGTGGAGTATTTTGTCCCCATGTTTGTGATGATGAGCTCTAGTATATTTTCTCCTCTTGTGGGAACGGTGACTAGTTGTTCCATGGCATTTGAATTTATGAACTCCAGGAACCTTTGGGCTAGAAAGTTGGGGCTTGAGTAATGTTCCCAGTCTATATTCGGGTAGTTGAAGTCACCCAATATAATGGTGTTTGGAGATACATTTATACCCTCCAGTGTCTTCAGGAAGGCTGTGTGGGGTTCCTGAGTTTGAGAGGGTGGCCTGTAGCATGCTACAAATTGTAGAGCAGTTTTGCCTATGGTTAATTGCACCTGGATGGTTTCCGATGCTTCATGCGTTGCCACCAACCTGGAGGTGTGGGTATCCTTGATGAATATGGATACACCCCCTCCTTTTGTGGTGTGGTCCGGGTTTTGTGGCTGGAACGCATGCTATGAGGTAAAACCTGATAGTGCCGGGGTGCTCTTAGGAGCCTTGAACCAGGTTTCAGTCACAGCACAGACATCGATGTTCTCCATACTGAGAAGGGCCTCTAGTGCGTGCATTTTGAGATTTAGACTTCTGGCATTGAGCAGCATTACCCTTCATTTCTTCCCATTTTTGTTTTCTAGGGTGGTAGGTTTAGAATTTGAGCCTTGCCTAAAAAAGGCACTATGGGGGTGGCAAGAGCCTTAGCCAATATCCGGAATCCCAGGGGTAACAGGTGCAAGCCGTCCCTTGCAAAGCAGCATAGCTTGTCAAGCATGTCATCCCAGGCAGACCGACACTGGATCCCCTTTGAATGACACCAGAAATTAAGCCAATTGTTAAAGCTGATCATCTTGTCTCTATGTTGTGGCATCATTCTTGGTGAAGCAAGGATACTGCTCAGGGTCAGGGTCATACCTGCCTGGGCTACATAATCAGAGAGCTCCTCTATGTCTCTTTTCATGTAGTCCAGGGAGGTGCATCTCAGGTCGTTCACACCAGCATGGACAATGACTGTGTCATATTTGTACTTGCTGTGGAGTGACCCGAGTGCTTGTGTTATGTGTCGGATTCTAGCGCCCGATAGGCAGCTTACTGTGACCCTGTCCTTGTTCAGCCTGGTGAGTGGGACGTCAGTATGTCTGACTATGGAGTCATCTATGACAAGTATGTTTGGTGTTGTATTTGGCCTTAAGGGCTGTGACTGCTTTGCACACTGATTTTGTGGTTTATGTGTTGCCTGTGATGTGTCATGAGGTGGCAGTTGCTTGGATGTCTGCTTTGGAGGCCTCTGCTGTTTAGGTAAATTTTTGCAAAGAGCCTCCGAGTATGACTTTGTGTGTTTATGTGTTTGATTCATTGTTGTGATAGCTTTATGTGAGACTGGTTTTGTGGTGTGTGTAGTTGCCTTCTCCTCCTGTCTGGTCTTGCCAGTCCTCCAGTTTGGCTAAATAGCTGAATCTCTCACAAGTATTTGTGTTATGTGGGAGGAGGAGAGGGTTGTCAGTGTACATGAGGCAATTGTAACATTGCCTCAATATTCCCAAATTCACCAACTGGACAGGAGAGGACGCCAGCATCTGGCCCTTCGACATGCTAGAGAAATTTAGAAGTTAGGGGTGTAACTGAATAAGAGAGGACTTAGTAAGTAAGTGGGTACTCCTGGGGGGGGGGGTTTGCTAGTGAGGGACTTTGTATAATACAGAAGTGCTAAACCTGAAAAGAAGATGCTTTTAAGACAAGTAAAAGCTTTTAGGAACAAGTGCTGTGCTTTTTAGTTAAGGGATATACTGTTTAGATTACTAGTAGAACAGTTCTAAGGGAAAAAATGAAGAACAGACTTTATGGAGCCAGAAAAAGTTTAACCTTGTTAAACCAGCGCTGCCCGATGCTGCTCTAGTGGCAACTCCACGCTAAATCGCGCTAAAGCACTCTAAAGCGTGCTTGATAGCAGGGGCTGGAAAGAGCCAGGAATTGACCCAAAACGGCCAATAAAACTACAATTTCAAGTCAGTAACCACTCCCACGGGGGGGGGGGGCAGGGAAGCAGCTCATTGTTTTTCACTGCCACTGATCAACAGAGAGACTTTTCTTTAGCCCAAGCAAAAATGGCCTCACAGAAACTTACAAAACAGTTCATGAACAGCAAGCCTGTAACTTGAACTTTTTTAAATCTCAGAAAAGTGGGAAAAAAGCAAGCTTTGTTTTTTGTTTTTCAGAGATAGCAGAGGTTCACAAGTAATATCAAGTTATAACAGTGCAGTAAATGACCCCACACAAGAGTGCTAGGTCAAAGACAGAAAATATGCAAGTTTTGAGAAAAAACGATTTTAAAATTAAGTGCAAACAGGAAATTCAGTAAACAGCTTTTGGTTGTGCTCTAAATACAGCTACTAATGCAGAAATCAAGTTTAACAAGCCAGAAAATGCTCAAACTAGGCAGCTATGCAGAAAAACTTATCAAATAAACAGAGGAAAAATACTTAAAATCTCAAAAGTGGCTCCTTTCTTCTCTCAGCGTTTTCTCCTCTTGGTGGGTGCTTCACCAACAGCCAACAAGCCTGAAAAGATGCCAAAACCACGAGGCATGAACTTGTAATATCGAAACCGTAAATTGTCGAATGGTTGATTTAACCCAGGGAAACACTTCCCTTGGCTATTATGTGGAGTGTGCCCATTTCTCCAATGTGGAGTGATCTTGGAGTTGGTATATTTAGGTAGGGGGGTGTGGGGGGCACAGACCCCCACATGGGAGGATGTCGGGGGATGAAGGCCCCTACTTGATTTCAGATATAAAGGGGTTTTTTTGATTCTGCCAAGGGAAGTGTTTCCCTTGGTTGAATCGGCTGTTCGACAATTTTAGCTGTCGATATTATAAGATCGAGCTTTAGTTATTCGATTAACTAAAGCTTTGATGTTGTAATATAGACATGTAATTGCAGAGCTCAGAAGCTGCTGTGTGGGTGGGTTAGGTTACACTTCCTGGCAGCAGTATGACGTTGTACCAGTGTCTTTGACCAGTAAACAAGGAGAGCTGCTGGAGACAGCTAATGGTCAGTTGCAGAGAGGGAGAGCAAAAAATAAAAATGGTTCCTGCAGGGTGCTGGATCTCTCCTCCACTGCTGTGGGTAAACAGATTATGCTCCTCCATATTTGTATCATTATATTTTGGAAATGGTTCAGGATTCACAAGGTTAATACTTGTGATATCCCCTCAGATGTCACTGGAAGATCTCTATCGCTAAGACAGTCAAGACTACTCATACTGGGGGCGGAGCCTGAATTGCTAACTGAATGCAGCAGATTCTCAGAGCTCCGTAAGACTAATTTAAAATACAGGAAATAATTTATTATTTTTCAACAAAAATATCCAGAACTGGTAGATAAAAGTCTAAAGTATATAACTAGAAACTTTGGTAAATCTACATGAATTTTTTCCTGTCAGACTACAAAGGAGAATATTTTTAACTGCGGAGATGAGTACATCGAAGAATTCTCACTCTGATTTGGCTTTAAAAACAGAACTGCAACTGGTGACTACTGCAATACAAGAACTGTCATTAAAATTGATGATTTCAAGGAAAATCTACAAAATCTCAAGGAAAATTGTCAGAAACAAACAAATACACTTAGGAACTCATTCAGCAACATCAATCTAAAATAACAAACATAGAAATCTCTCTGAATGACATTGAGGGGAGACTCACAGAAGAAGAAACCCAGAAAGAACTTCTCATTAAACAAACCATCTGTCTCCTTAACAAAGAAGATGACCTTGAAAATAGAGAGAGAAGATCTAACATAAGAATTTTTGGTATCCCTGAGAGAGCTGAAGGGGAATATATCATCACTTTCTTAAATTCATGGATTCCAGAAGTTTTAGACTTAAAGGAGGGTTTCTCATTTGGCATTGAGAGAGCTCATAGAGCTTTAGGAAGACCAGCATCAACATCTTCTTCCACTCCTCCTAGATCAATAGTTACAAAGTTTTTATCCTATTTGGATAAAGAATTGGTCCTAAAAACAGCATGGAGGAAGAGTTCCTTAAAATATAATCAAAACCCAATAAGGTTTGACCATGATTATTCTGCTAGAGTCCTGGAACAGAGGAAAAAAGCTTGGCCACTACTAAAGCTTCTAAAGCAAAAGAACATTAAAACACTACTTGCCTTTCCTGACAGATTAAAAATCCTGCATCTAAATGAAATGAGAACTTTCAACAACTTAGAAGAAACCACTGCATTCATCAAAAACAATAATGTTATATCCATACCCAAAGATATGGATTGGACATCTCCCTCTTTGAAGAGGGTCACTGATAAATCTTCCTGGACTGATGTCAAAAAGAAAAAAAAAACTGAATCAAAAACTGCAGTCCCTTCTAGATCTCTCAAAGTATCTACTGCAACTTGACCTGATTCAAATGTGTTGTATTCTATATCAAATAAGGTGTGTCATGTAAGTATACTTCTTTATACATATACAAAGTGGGTAAAATAAAAAAAATGATTGGTTCTAACTTATTAATAGCAATATAATTAAATCAGTTTAATAGTAAAGTTAAATAGTAAACTTTTATATTTCATGATTTAAAAGGGGGTAACAAGTTTATTAATCTTGTCTTCCTTCAACCCTTATAGATAGCTTTGAGTGCGTTTTGTATTTAGTTTCTTCATATTGTTATATTTTAAGTTTTTAATAATTACTAGTTACATTGTGGAGTTATTGAAAAGAATAATCTACTTCTGATTTAAATTATACAAGATTCGCACTTGCAATCAAAATGTCATGGAAGCTTAGTGAAAACTTGTTAATTGCTAATGTGAGGGTTTGTTTTTCTTTGCAGTTCACTATGTCTGGTAGTGAACTATGTTTTGAACAATTACTGCCCCTAATTAGCATGGAGTCTAATTAGCTAGCTTTGTTCCTTCTGTGCTCTGATGGATGAATTGTGCTCTGTGGTATGAGGTTCAGCTAGCATGTACATCGCAATCTTTATTCACTCATTTCTGCTCTCCCCTTTGGTTTCCTGAAGTGCTATAGTAGAAGTGGGTACTGCTTGAAGTCTTGGCTAATGTTTGCTATTGCATATGTATGAGATAAGCCTTGTGTGTCTAATTTATTTAAAAAACTAAAAAAAGGAAAAGATATAGCTAGCGATAGTGTAAGTGGAAAGATGCATGAATACTTGATGTCTACATGAAAGTTTGAGACGTGGGTTGACACGGAGATGCTTTGTAAACTGCAAAACCTGTGTTTTTGGACTTTGATTGCCTGGGATGGCTGGAAGTTAAAATGATGGGCTTTTTCTCATGTATAATACAGAATAAAGAAATGAATTGAGTTGTTGGAGCATTTGATTGAGTCCATTTCACTTTGTGGTGCGTGGATGTATGAAAACTGGGAACTTGCTTATATAGAAATAGATGTGGAGTTTGGTTGCTAGGGATTTGTTTGGGGGTTGATTGACAGGAAAATCCTCTCTGAATGACATTCTAGCATATGAATCTTTGCTTTGGTGCTCGCAGAGCGAGAAATCATTCATATATAACTAGGAGAGGTGAAGCTTTTTTCAGAACTTGAGGCAGTATATGCGATTGCCTGTCATCCTCTCATATTTCTCCCAGCTCGATTTACATTAAAAATGCGTGTACAAGAAAGTAACTCCCTGATTGGTTGTCACACTTTAGAGAGGTGGGACGATAATGTGACTGATGAAACAGATTTTTTTGCAACTATATGATGAATGGCTATTAAACCTGTTATTTTTTCATATAAAATGAAGTCAGCTTAAAACATTAGCATAAAGTAAAAAGCTTTAAGGTGGTTCATTTTTTTTTCCCTTCTACTATTTTTCTGATCATAGAATACGTATATAGTTGGGTATTTGTTTCGAAACTGGGGTCTGTAGGATGCTATAAGACACATCGATAACAGTTTAACACGTGTTTCACCAGGTTTAGTATCCCATCCCTTCTTTTATGGTAGAAAGCACATTAGATGTGTTCTCATTTTTGCAGATATGTTAATGTTTGCTTTATAAACATCTCAAGAAATAATATATGACATTTCAGCACAAATTAAGTTAAATTGCATTGGATAAACTTGTTTGTGAGTACATCTCAAGAAATGATATATGACATTTCAGCACAAATTAAGTTAAATTGCATTGGATAAACTTGTTTGTGAGTGTTAGCACCTACAGAAAAGGGAAAAGGGGAATATTATGTTAATCTGTATTTACTAAAGCTGTTAGTAGCTCATTCAAATGAGATGTGATTATTATAGCAAAGTCATAAACCCCTCTATACATTTTTTACACCATTAAGTAGGGTGGCCTAATGGTTAAAGTGTTTGCCTTACAAACACAAGGTGCAGGGCTTGAGTCTCACAAGGGATAATTGGCTAGGCTTGAAATGGCTCACAAGGGCAGTTAGCTTAGTATTAACCTATAATAATAATGTTACTAACTTGCTGTCCTGGATTAGAGCTATGTTTGTGTTTACTGTCAATGTTCTTACATGAAGTAAAAAGTGTAAGGTTCAGTAAAACTCTGTAACAGCATGATATACTTAGAATCAGACACATCTGGGAGGGAATAAGTAGTAAACAGCAGTGCATAAAATGACTTCAGATAACTTGTGATGTTTCTTTCCTTAATATAAAAAATTGGAGATTCTGTTTTATGAGTTATAATATGTTTATAGATTGACAGATTATTTTCTGTACCCCAGAAATTAATGTGTGCTTAACAGATGGCACAATTTGCAAATAGAAAGAGCCACTGGTTTATCTTATAATGTGTCTGTAAAGTGGACACAGTGTTGCATAACTTGCAAAGTAATGTAACAATATATTAAATAGAGCCCTAAATTTCAGTATAAATACACTAACATCACAGACAAAGGGGATATCAGTGCCCAGGAAGGCAAACGTTTGTAAATTAGTGACCTGATAGTAAATAAGATTATCTAATCTGTTTCATGAAATGAGATAGACCTCTAGTACCCCAAGGAAGCTTACAATAACTGACAGGTCATTATTTGAACTAGATGCACCACAAGGTATTAAGATATAAATTTAAAAGTTTATACAAGATATATAGTGAGTTATTAAACATCTTTAATAATAATTCATGCTTCAGTTGCAAAAATAGTTAAGTAGCAGAAAGTTGCATATCTATTAACTAGTCAATAGTAACTGGTATATTTCATATAAGACTATCTTTAGTTATACAGATGCATTTCAGAAAATGTTCTCTTAACTCTTTCATAATGTCATAATCTTTATTAAACACCAATGAAAGTTAACAATAATACCAAAGGTTTACGTGCAGTACTACTTCTATTGTTGTTACTTACTAAATTTGATATAACTGTATAAAACGGTTTATTAATAACCAAATCAATATTTACTCATTTAGTTAATTTGAGTTCTTATAAGTGTAGAAATACACTAATGTCATATGTATATTATACTTAGTTGCCCTAGTACCTTTTGATGATGATATTGTTTACATTGGACTATGTCTATGACCTGAAAATTCAATTTTCTAGTATAAAAATGAATATCCAAAAGATCATCAGCTATGTCAGGAATTTTGGCAGGCAGATATTTGAAGCCCTTTAAAAAAAGAGAAAAGTATTCTTCAGTAATAGGTCAGTCAGTATAGCTATAAATGTTAAAACCTTTAAAAGTATGAATAATATGTTGCTCTTCTACACTGGGAAGTGGGGTCAGTATTTGTTCTTGCTCCTCCCCCTGTATGAGTACGCCTGGGGTACTGCCCCGTGTGATTGTATCCATAATTCCTGTTTGCTATTCTTTCCAAGTGACGTAGGGGGGAACATTTGAAAATTTGCAAAACCACTAAACAATTTATTTTTTCTGGAGGACAACAAGCCCACATCTGATGAAGTTTTACAAATGAAAACATAATTCAGAACATTAATGCAGAGCTTTGTTTTTGTGCTTTGGTTGTGACATTAAAGGAAGAGAAGTCGACTGTCTGCAAGCTTTATTGTACGCCTTCCCAGGTCTATTGTTTGTTTTACAAGCTATCCTATTTAGATACACTAATTTCTCACAGCCTGTATGGTTTCAAATCCAGGGTTTTTCACAAAAGCACCTTTTGCAATTCTTACCTGCACTTTTCAAGCCATCACCCCTTTTCACAAAAGAAAAGCATCATCAAAAGTCAAGCTATATGCATTGCTCACATGACTTCTGAACTAGACGATGTCAGAAAGGAACTTGTTACTCTGATGAACATGTTTATTGAAAGGGGGTACCCTAGAGACATGGTAGAGTCTATATTCCTCTTCTGGATTGGTTGAATATACCCAAGCATGTATGATACAACATAGCGTGTTATCTAAACATATTAAAGGTATTTTACAAAAGAATTGGAGCATTTTAGGACCAACCAGGATATTTACCAGATTGTGGTGTGATCAACCCTTGTTCATTACCAAAGTATGGATGAATCTTAAAAAATTAGTGGAAATACCTACTATGCATAGGGAACATGACAATGGAAAAGGTACTAGGTGTTGTGGGTGTTGCTCTCAGTGTGGTTTTGTTTTTAAGGAAATTGGTGTTACACTGAATGACAGACTGAGAACCATCATTACCTTTAGGAATGGGAATTGTAATTCCCAGAGAATAGTGTATTTAGCAATGTGTGACACCTGTTCAGCATACTACGTCGGAAAGGCAGAGAGATCTTTAAGACGTAGGATTTATGAACACATTTATGAATTAAGAAACAAAAAAGAAACTAATGCACTATTTAGGCATTCTTTAAACTGTGTAAATTTCCATGGTTTTAAATTTGGTATACTGGACAGTGTACATATAGAACCTAGGGGAGGAGATTGGAAGAATCAGCTTTGTAACAAGGAACTTCTATGGCAACTTAAGCTTGCCGCCAACTTCCCCCCGGTTTGAATGACAGTGTTTCTATTGTACCAGCTCTTAAGGATAGAACCCAGATTAAAGAATGGGGCTACCAAACCTAATAATTCACTTATTTAATCTATCAATTGTTATCTCTACTTGATTTTTACAATTCTTTTAACTTTTATAAGTTTACATATTGTGAAAAAAATATATACATATACACAATAAAATGTTTTTCTACCTTGCAACACTATTAGTTAGGTAGTAATTTTAGTATAAAATACTTTTTGAATAAATCTGTAGTAATATTTATGACAATTTAATATATTTAAGCATCTGTTTCATTATGACATTTAATGTTCTATATTATTAATTATTAGCATGTTTAACATAGAATAAAAATGTTTTAATACAGGATACTTAACACGTTCACACTTGATACCCCAATACAACAAGCATTTTTGCAAAATACATAATTTTTTACATTTTTTATTCTGGTATACTGTGTTTTTAAGAGAGGTATTGCTTTTTTGTCTTGTTAACTTATTAGCCAATCATATGTTGTACTAAGGTATTTATAGTTATTTTGAATTGTAACATGGTGTTTAGTTCTGATGAAGTCATTGTCATTATGATGAAAGTGCTCAACTATTGAATTGTGCTTGGTTCTACAATAAAGTGGAGTTTTTATGGCCATTGGGTGCATTGGACTTTGGTACTAGTATTATTTTGCATCCTGGAACTATCGTTGGTGTTATTTATACTCAGGATAATATCAAAAGGATACTAACACTAATTGATTATTTAAATAGAGGAAATCAAGAAGCATTAATTCTAGACATAGAAAAGGCTTTTGATTCCTTAAACTTGGACTATTTAGTTAAAGTTTTGCATATATTTAACATCCCTCTCTCCTTTATCACACTTATAAAGAAAGTTTATGAGAATAACTTAGAATTTGTCAAAATAGGTCCCTTTACCTCTGAGGCAATTCATTTCACTAGTGGTACTAGACAAGGATGTCCCATGTCACCTATTTTGTTTGTACGGGCCATAGAAATTCTTGCAATCTTAATATGCAACAATTCAAAGATAAGAGGTATAGATGTATATAATCAATATAGTTCCAAAATAATATTGTTTGCTGATGATGTGCTTCTCAATCTGCCCAAGTCTAAAGAAGTATTAGATGAAATAGACTTGTTAATAGGAAACATCCAAAGACTCTCAGGTCTTTACTTTAATAAATTAAAATCAAAGTTCTTGTTCTTTAATAAAAAAGAGGAGGTACAGGTATCTGTAAACCATATTACTGGTAAGAAAGTTCCAGCTTTAGACTATTTGGGGATAGTACTGTGTAAGAATATGGTAGCGATACTAAACACCAGTTACACAAACATCATAGAATTAATCAAAACATTGATGAATAAATGGAATAATATGCTTATAACATTTGAAGACAGATTACAACTGATAAAAATGGTCTTACTGCCTAAAGTATTGTATATAGCACAGTCTTTTATATTACTACCAGAAAAAAGATTCCTTAAAAAAATTACATAAATTTTCTTAAAATCTTTATGGTACCTTTAAAACAAATACAGTGGCATATAACCATCATATTAGACAATGGGAACAAGGGGGGGGGGCTAACATTTCCAGATATTGAAACATGCATAAGGGCTTCCATACTCAAAATGGTGACAGAGTGGGTAAATCCTAGATACTCTTCTAATTGGGAACAGTTACATTCTGTCATACTAAAGAATGAGAATGATTTATCAAAAAATCTTACAGTCACATATAAAGATAATAGAATATGGTACTATTTGAGTATAAACATACAATATAATATAAAACCAACCAAATTAAACCTACTAAACCATATCTTTGATGTCTCTAGGAAATTTATTAATATGAATATGGACATAAAAATTTGGTTTGCATTACTAACTCCATTCAGTTGTTGTTGTTTGTCTTTCAGCTGTTTAGTTAGGGGTCGCCACAGCGGAACTCCGGTCCGCTAATGATTGGCAGTAGATTTTTCACAAACACCGAGGTGCCAGCTCGACGTTCAACCTTCAATGAAGGCACACCCTTTTATGCATGTCTTTCAAATGCCCACCCAACTGCGGGGAGGACATGCAGACTCCACACAGATGGCACTCCCCGCACTTCAGCCGAGAATCGAACAGGAGAACCTCTTGCTGTGAGGCAACAATGCTACCGCTGCACCACCTACTCCATTTAGTATTACAAGAAATTTCCCTGACAAAGTACATAGAGAGATTTTTATTTAATGGGGAAATAGGAACTTAATGTGTTGGTTTCATTGCATAAAAAATCAACAGGTCTTGGAAACACAACATTTAATGTAAGCCTATGGATTAACCTCAAATGATTGGTTAATACTGTAGGGTGTTTTAACATATTCTAAGGATCTATGTAGAATAGTAAACAATTCATCCTTTAAAAGTACCCCAAGATTCATAATTTGGCTATTTGAAAGCATTTATAATAATAATAATAATACAACAAATGAGTTATCATACTTATATAATGTATTAATTGCTTATAAAACAGCTCCTAAAGTATCTTATTGGCAATGTTTAACTAAAGGTATACAGACTCTTTTATTACTAGAAGATAATACAAATATCTTACTGTCAGTTAAACTAACATTCCATTCACAATATTGGAGAATATTTCAATGGAAATATCTACATAGATCCTTTTTAACACCTGAGAAATTTTCAAAGATAAACTCTTCCAGCAATAATTTATGCTGGGGATGCCAGTCATTAGTTAATGCAGACTGGCCCCATGTTTTTATGATTGTACCAGTATTAAAACATATTGGAATGAGATTAACAGTTTCCTACAAGCAATATATACAGATAAATTTGGTTTGACTAAATCTTTAATCTTATTAAATGTAATTAATGATCGTCACTTGAAAAAGAGGGACTTGTATTTAATATGGACCATACTAGCAATAGCTAGAAAATGTATAACTAGAAGATGGAAATCCAGCACAGTGCCTACCATAGAGGAATGTCTATGTCTACTGAAGAAATATGTATTAATGGAGATCAAAACTAAATAATTAAGAATCCATCCCAAGCCATTAGTTAATAATCCATGGAGAAGAGTTTTGACATTGATTGATGCCATAAAATTGGAATCAGACTCTTCCTGATAATTTAAATACAATGTATTAAGATCATTATCTTTACATAGACCTGTTGTTATCTTAATCTATTTGACAGGCTAATTGTAAATATTATATATAGTTAAGTGTTTTATTTAATGTTAACAATCGTTATTATGTTATATCTTCAAAATAAAAAAATTATTTGAATTAAAAAAAAAAAAAAAAGACTACTCATACCACTGCACCCACAGAAGTAGACTTATCATTCACCTTCTCAATTTCATCTGTGGAAAACACAGTTCGACTATATCCCCATCCACTCAATAATTGTCCAAAGTCAGTTGGTCTGTTTACTGGTAGTATCAGGTGCTGTCTATATGCAGTGATGTGGAGGGTTGCAGTATACAGCATTGCAGGCATCTGGTTTGATGGCAACTTTTAATGCATGCTCATGTGTCAGTGCTGCTGTTTTCTTCACATTGCTCCCAGTGTGCAACATGAATCACAGTGGAGAAAATCCATGTATACTGATGGGCATTAGGGCCACTTTAAATGTCTCTGAATCACTCCACCATTTTGCATTCTTTCATTTGCATAATCCATGTAACTGATTTACATGGGGTTCCTCATTTCCATGTCATTATTTGGCCACAGTGCCGTTTTACTATCTGTGTCTCTTAATCACTAGTGACCTGTATGTCACTGTTATCTGTGCTTGTTTGAACAGTACAATGTGTTATTGTATATGAATCCCAGCCATTGTTTTAAAGAACTGATTGATAGTGGAATTGGCTTAAGTGACCATTGGTTAGTTGATTTGGGCAAACAGGGTAGAGAAACATGGTCATTCTGCCTTAGAGTAGAGAAGTTTTATATTGTGATCTAAATTCAGTGTTAGACTGAATTCTTTTTAATGTGAAGAAAAAGCTTTAGGGCAGTGATGAAAAGTTGGTCTTTTGTAATATGCAAATTAGTCTGTGTTATTTGGAAAATTGAGGGAGAACTGATCTCAGCTGATAGTTAGAGATTTGGGAGTAGGGGTTAATGTTTCAGTGCTTGTCATAGGCTCAAGGCATCAGCAAAGGTTATCTAGGAGCCCAGTATCAGTTTGTGTTAACATAAAAGCAATTGTTCTGAAAATAACTAAACATTTTTTTAAGTATCCAGCAACTCCTGAGGTTCTTGTATTGACTGGCCATTTGTTCCAAAGTCAATCTGCCATAATGGGGGAAAAATCAATATCATGTTGCTATGATAATTTTCAATAACCACAATCAGATTGATGTTTCTAATCAGCAAACTGCAGTGAAGTGACTTTTGAACCTTTAAGTAATACAACAGACTCTTTGTATGATGCCCATATTGATATTACTGGAAAGAGCTCTTATTTACATTTCTGGTTATGAATTGAGTGACATGCAGTTTGAGGGTTTTATTCTATGGTCTTAAGTTTATACCTACAAATCTTCCTGAGTTATATAAAGTGAAGGTGGAGCTTTTTAGATTGATGCATAAGTTACATTTAATTTATTATTTTTCTAGTACAATGGAATGGAATAATGAAATGATTGGTGATGATGATTTAAATGATCATTTTTATTCACATAATTCTAATAGTGATGATTTGATTAATGTGTATGATAGTTTAGATATTACTATGATTTCAAACAAGAGTGCATTTATTCGCCCTTTAAAAATGAATGTATTAAATAGTTTTCTGTTGTACTCAATTATTCAGTCAAAAAGGCATTTTTTTAAATTCTGCAGTAATAAGAGAAATGTAGAATATAATTTAAATAAAAATGAATATAAAGCATTGGTGGATTTAACTGCTAGTAAAGGTTTAATGTTTAACAATCATATAAAGGTAATAATGTTGTAGTCATGAATTATAAACAATATTTGAAGATGTGTTATGTTCATTTGAATCATAATGTAACTTATGAAAGAATCAGCAGAAGAAAATATGAAGAGAGCTAGTGATATTGTTTGATAAAGTCTTTTATCCAAGACATGGAAAGGTGTGGAACTGTGACTAACTAGCTTTTCATCAAAAATGAGAATTATTTCAATTCTGCTTAAATATTTAAATTGCACTTATAGTGGCCCATGTGGTGATACTTTTTTGTACTTTTCTTCTTGTTTCCGTGTTTTAGCCAGAAAGTTATCTGTCTGTATTTTTTCGTTTGTTCTGGGAACTTAGCCTTGTATTTTAATTTGCAGTTGTGGAAAGATTGTGTTTCTACAGTATTCTGCATTTCTATTTCCAGAAGTAGAATTTCTTAAAAAAGCTATCCATTTACATTTTAAACCCTGCAGGGTCATAGTCTTGTAGTGTAATTCATAACTGTGGCAGGACTGTACTACTGCCAGATTTTGAGCTTTAGTCATTTATTATTGCATTTTTTTTCCATAAATAGTGTTACTGGTAAATTTTTGCTTAGTCTGATGCCTTAAACTGTAATAGAAGTCTGATAATGAGAGACTTGTCTCTGTTCCAGTTTGTACTTCAGTGCCTTTATATTCTGCTATTCATTTCCTGGTTTAAGTTGCATTCTTTGTCTGCCCCATCCCCCACTAACACATTAAGCTAAAGTTTCTGAAAGAGCTCAAATATTGGCTTTATTTGATTGAATGCCTCTCTAGCTAGCCTGCTAAGGTTGCCAGCAGTCCCAATATCAGTGTGACAATCACATTTTGGGGATGCCCATCCTGCATAAAGCAGTGGGACATGCAAAGTTCTGATTTTGATGACTCAAAGAGGATCACCATAAAACTACTTATTTCTGGCTTTTCCTTGGCAATTCAGTTAGGTAACCAACCCAGACCTGCATGGCATTGTTCCCTGTTTGGTTTATCTATTGAAAATCATGTAGAGATTGGCTGCAATTTGTAAAATGAGGTGATACTTACATAAGGAAGAGACATACAAAGACCTACAGCCATGGCAGAAAAGATCTGAAATCTTTTTATTACCAGTGCAGAGACAGACAGCCTGTCAAGAAGCAAACAAGCCAGCTATTTAGCTAACCTACCAGTCCAGAAAGAAGCCAGCCATCAAACCAACCACCCCAGAATCCAGCCAGCCATCAAACCAACCACCCCAGAAGGAAGCCAGCCATCAAACCAGCCACACCAGAAGGAAGCCAGCCATCAAACCAACCACCCCAGAAGGAAGCCAGGCATCCAGTCAACCATCCTAAAAAGCAGCCAGACAGCCAGCTAGTCCATCACCCCAGAAGGAAGCCAGTCATCAAACCAACCACCCTAGAAGGAAGCCAGACAGCCAGCTAGTCCATCACCCCAGAAGGAAGCCAGCTATCTAACCCACCACCTGAGAAGGAAGCCAGCATTCCAGACCACCAGCCCAGAAGGAAGGCACCCTACTAATAAAGTATCCCACCTATCCAGATGGAAGGCATCCAACCAGCCCACAAGGAAAACATCCGTCTAGCCCACAAGGAAGGAATCTCACTCACCCACAAGGAAGACACCCCACCAGCCCACAGGGAAGGAAGAATTCTTTTAGCTCACAAGAAAACAGCCCACCAGCCAGCCACCTCAAAAGGATGCCAGATAGCCAGCAAGCCAGCCCAGAAGGAAGCATGCCAGCCAACCTACCTACAGCTAAGTAAGCACTATTGTGGTCTTGTTCTGCACTGTAATGGTGGATAAACAGCCTTTCAGTGTTAAAGTTTTTAAAATATATTTTTTATGCTGTGTTCGTATTCTGTGGTGGTACAGCGGTAGCATTGTTACCTCACAGCAAGAGGTTCTCCCATTCGATTCTCAGCTTGGCTTGGGAGTGCCTTCTGTGTGGAGTCTGCATGTCCTCCCCATGGTTGGGTAGCATTCGAAAGACATGCGTGCGTAAATGGGCGTGCCTTCGTTGAAGGTTGGGCGTTGAGCTGGCACCTCGGCGTTTTGTAAAAATCTACTGCCAATCATTTGCGGACCGGAGTTCCGCTGTGGTGACCCTTTACTGGGAAAAAGCCGAAAGACAAACAACAACATTTTTTATGCTGTGTTTAGAGGTAAACTGGGTGCAGTGGGCCTTGCAAATAGATTTTATGGCAACTGTTCTGGACACAATATCCAAGCAGTAATTTTTAATGGTCAAAGTACGTGTGTGTGTGTGTGTGTGTGTGTGTGTGTGTGTGTGTGTGTGTGTGTATGTGCGTGTATTTCTATGTTCAAGAGGTACAAACAGTGGGTGAAACATATTGATAATGGATTTTATAGTGGCTGTTTCAGGATAGTTGTCAAGAATTTGATTTTCATAGGTAAAAATGTGTGTGTGGGTGGCTGCTAAAGGTGTGGAATTCTATGTCTGCTGGGTGTTTGAACATTATTTATTGTTAGAGTCATACATTTTCTTATGTGCCAGTTTTATTGTTTTGCACTTCACTGTTTGAAGATTTTTGAGATGTTTCATTCACTTTATGATTTTCTAACTCATCTTTTCAAAATTGTTTATTTAGGCTGCTACTGGTGTAAGCATCTATGGCTCTTATGGCTACAACAGCTTAGTAGCACCTTTTTTGCCACAGTTAGTAGGTGTGAAATGTGACACTTCTAACAGACTAAGCACATCAGTTTCTCAGTACTTCCTGTACAATGTAGTTATAATGTAGTAAAAAAGTATAACATAATATATTGGATTACTAGAATGGCGGTAATGTGTACATAAGCCTTTTTCACTTTTTAATTTCTCCACATCTTTTGGATTTCTAATAATATGATGGGAATGGACCCCATTCCTAAGTCAAAGTATGATTAACGTTCATGAAATTAGTATTGTTTCAATGTTTGATGTCAGCCAAAAGGGCTCTTCGTAGCACCCGCAATGTGCCCAGTAATGACTCCTTCTGTAATCTGTATGAGGTTACATGGATTGGTAACATATCTAAATACAATTGCAGATTCTTTTTTATAAGACCCCGTTGCTCCTACTACTATTGGAACTGTCTGGGTATCTTTCCTCCACATTGCTCTCATTTCTACCTACAGATCCTGATATTTTATGACTTGTGTCTCTCTGTACACAAGACACTGTAGCCACTGGGTGTTATGATTTCACTGATCAGTGCTACTTTTGTCTTCTTTTCTTGGATCACTATATCCGGTTTTCTAGCATCTATCTTTTGAACTGTTGGTAATGGGTGATCCCACGTGATATAAACTTCCTCATTTTCAATGATGCTTTGTGGCTCATGTTTCCATTGTTTTTCAGCCACTTCAGTACCATAATGTTTGCACAATCCCCAGTA
>NC_056747.1:1028283569-1028308569 GCF_019279795.1 Protopterus annectens
CTTCTATCCATGATATATGCTATATAAATACAGGCTATATATCAGTGTCGCCTTGGTGAGATATTGTGAAAACAGGGTCCACCTTGTAAAGGTACTCAACAAGACTTGAGGATGAATTTAATTTCAGCACTACTACTCTTCTTTGCTTGTTGACTTTTCATCTCTCCATTCTGACTCCTTGGCATAAGCCTTTTTCCTGTAAGGTTTATTTTTTACTGTTATAGGAGTATATTGTTAAATGGTTTGTGGGGGGTCAGTATGCCATTACTATATAACAGCACACTGTCATTAACTGCACCATCTCCCATGGTGATGTCTTGTGCTTAGCCACACCATCTACCCATGACAACATCCACACTGATGACATATATTGGCCATACTTTGTGTCTCACTTTAGACTGCTGTAAAGGTGGCAACCCTATAGCCTGCTTTTTCCTCTCTAGCTAGGCTGCTTGAGAAATGTTCCCAACCCTCTCACCTTTTTTGCTGTGGTGGTGTTTAAGGTTGTGTCTCTGGCCTCCACCCCTTATTATGATCTGACTTCCAAAACCCCTCCCTCTCCTCTTTCATTGCTATTGACTATAGTGTAAGCTATTTATCTATTCTTCCCACCCATTGTTTTCTACTGATCCGTGATACTGAGTGCCCACCCAGCAAACCAGCATTGCTTTTGAGTAAACCTCATTTACTACATACTGTCTCCTGCTCATTTTCCTAGAGTTGATCAAAGCAAGGAGTCCTAGCCTGCATTCCAGAAGCGTTTTACTTGAATCTAGTGCCAACCAGGCAAAGTTAAGTACCTTTGACTTTTAAATCGCACTTGCGTAAGTTATTTTGAGTGCTTTCCACTGTTTCCTGCTTTTATGTGAGCATTTCACTGTATTTAAAACATATTGCTCTTCCGCTCACTGTGACTGCTGTTCGATTGTCATGAGATCCCCTTCAGTGAGATATTTCTAGATAGCTGTTTAACTGGATTATGGTAGCATTGCACTCGCGGGTCTCTTCTTCCTTGTTTTCACTTTAGGAGGACTGGGTTTATTCATCTTGTGGCAGGAGGTATTTTCCTGGCCTATCTAAGCTGGTAAATACACAAATGGACTCATATTATAGACATTTTATTTGCAAAGGTTTCATTAGTAAGTCTTCTGTTTTTTCCTGTGCTGCTATAAATTTAAGCACCTTTGTGTGGGTTAGCCCTGTAGAGTAGAAATCAACTAGAAAGTTAATCTTCCTGTACAATGGTCCATAAAATTGTACCCTGTAAAGCAGCAATATTGAGCAAATACCATGAGTGCCAACAAACTTAGACCAGCTAGTTAAGCATCAAGTGACAATACCTACACATTTATCAGAATCCAGTATTGTGCAATCATTAAAATTAAATAGCAATTCCAGAGGGCCTGATAGATTATGTTTCATGCTTTTTAGAAGGCATCCAGGGCTATTATCTGCACCTGTTCCCTAATGATAGCAGGGGAACTTTATTTGATGGTATTTCCTCAGGGAAGGTTGATGGGGAGAGAAAGGTAAAGTTGGAGCTGAATTTGTCAGCCAGAAAATTTGCTATATCTTCTTGCTCAGTATAGGTGGCTCCATTAACAATGGATTCTGTACACAATTGTATACTGCCTTTGAGGGTGCCTTGTGTTTATCCTTGGCCTGGGAGGCCAAATTTACCTCAAATGTGGCTTTGGTAGACAGTTTTTGTTAACTGAGTTGTTTGTTTAGTTTGGCAATAGTGCTTTTATCCTGCTGAGTGCTGCACCTCCTAACTTTTGCCATGACTTCTTCCTTCTACTATACAGCCTATTGAAGTTGTGATTCCACCAGGGTGGCTTGTTTCTTGTGTTAGTTCTATACTTCATCCTGGTGGGCACAGCTGCCTCTATGCAGCTATTAACATGCTTTATAGGGTTTTTGTGAACAGTTCTGCATAGGCAGCAGTGTTCTTGGGCTTTATGGAGGCTTGAAATTCTGCCAGGTTATCACTTAATATCATGAAGTTAGCAACAGAGTAGTTCCTGAATATTCCAGGTTTAGATGGGGTTCCATGTTTTATTTTTACTTCAAAGGAGACCATTTTGTGGTCTGACCTTACCAGGGAAGGCATTACACTAGGGGGTGTGCAGTACTCTCCCATATTAGTGAGTATCAGATCCAGTATGGTTTCACCCCTTGTTGGTGTATTGACAAGCTGGTCCATCAAGTTTGTGTTTACAAAATCCAGGAATCTCTGTGTCTGTATGTTTGGTGTAGTATAGGATTCCCAGTTAACAGTGTGGTAATTAAAGTCACCTATGAATATGGTATTTGGTTAGATGGTGAATATTTCCAATAAGTTTAAATTACATAGTATTGGTTTCCTGGGTCATAGAGGGGAACGTATAGCTCGCATGGAAATGGTACTGAATTTTACTAATGGTGATTTGAACATGGAGAAGTTCAAGTGCATTTTCCTGTATGACCAGCCTTGAGGTATAGTTATTGTTCATGTAAATCAAGATACCTCCGTTAGTCCCTATCTGTGTAGTAGCTGGTCTAAATGTGTGGAAGGCATTATAACCTTTCACTGTCAGTGTGCTATCTACAGCTTAAACCATGTCTCAGTGACTGTACAGATGTCAGCATTCTGTAGGGTGAAGAAAACTTCTAGTCAGTCGGCATCTTGAGGCAATGTAGACATTTTCTCATGTTTATTGACAACCACTTAATCCTTAAAGAAGCAGACACAGCATGCCAGAGTTGTACTTGCAAAATAGCACTGGAGGCTAAACTCTCTAATACAAGCACATTTCAGGTTGTCAAAACTACATACAAAACACCCACCTCACATAGCACAGAACACACATACACATAGACAATTTATGCTAAGGCACTTAAAATCTTCCTAAACAACAAAAATCACCTGCCAGTTGTCAATGGTATGCCTTAACAAGCCCAAAAGCACTCTGGAAAAAGAGCAACTAACATCACACATACTGTCACTGTCAGTGCAGCCCCAAACACTGAGGAACAAAGGCAAGTATGCACACTTTCCAGGACTCCCGCCATAGGGAACTCCATTGTAAGATATTATGATGCCCCTCTAACCAGGCTGAACGAGGAAAAGAGAACTGTTAGTTGCTTATTTGGAGCCAGGATCTGCCAAATCACACATGCACTCAAGTCATTACACCACAGGTACCAGTACAATTCCACCATAGTCCATGCATGTGTAAATCACCTCAGATGTACATGGCCTCAGATGTACCTCCCTAGACCATATGAAGAGAAACATTATGGATCCTTCAGACTATGTATCTCAGGTTGCTGTGAGCCTAACATTTGAGTAAAATATTACCATCACCAGGGATGATGTCACAATATGAGCAAAAAATTATTGACTTCCACAACTTGCGATCTTTCTGGTATCATTCTAGGGGAATACAATATTTGTCAGCTTGAGAAGACATGTTTAACAGACCATGTTGCTTTGCCAAGAGTGGTTTGCACTTTTCCCTCTAGACTTTCAAATACTGGTTAAAAATTTATCCACCCCCATAATACCTTTATTAGGCAATGCCAGATTGTCAGACCTACTGACATAGCAAAATCAACTCCACTGAACCTCAAGGAGGTAATGCACAATGCTAAGAGCCTAAATAAAAAACTTAATTTCTTCCAAGCACTCCTCACACTCAAGAATATAGACATCTGTGCAGTTACTGAGACATGGTTTAAAGCGGCAAAGAGTACCCTAACAGACAATGGCTAAAGAAGATGTCTCAGTACGCCTCAGTAATAAGTATACCTCTAGGGTGGTCAAACAAGATGACGTGCTGGAGTTCCCCCACATGCATATCACCATAGACAAAATCCTGTACTATATCCTAACCAGATATAGGTCACCTTCTATGTCCCAAGAGACTCGCAATGCATGCTTGGACCTACTGGACACTTAACATCCAATATAACACCCTACTCATGTGAGACTTTAATAATCCCTCTATAGGCTAGGAACCCTACACAGTCTCATATCTACAGTCAAGAGATTCCTAGACTTCATAAATGCAAATACTCTTGACCAAAGGGTGGATATGGTCAATAGAGGCTCTAACATACTGGACCTTGTGCTCACAAATATGAGAGAAAACTGCACCTCCTCAATATGTCATCCTTTCTGGTAAGGTCCAACCATAAAGCTGC
Organism: Protopterus annectens; assembly: GCF_019279795.1. NCBI lineage: Eukaryota > Metazoa > Chordata > Ceratodontiformes > Protopteridae > Protopterus > Protopterus annectens. Next base: position 1,028,287,758 of record NC_056747.1, read on the forward strand.
CTCCTTCAAAATCAATGAATGTAGCCCCATTGAAACCAGTAACAGTTATGAGCTATTCTAAGGCAAATCCCCTTTTATTAAGTGATGCTTTGTCAAACTTCAGTGCTCCTCCAAACCACAAGACCAGCCTATGCTGAATTACTCTCAGAATCTTTGTACAACCATGTCAATGACTGCATAGAGGCTGCTATACCTACCAGAAGTAAGCCCAGGACTAGCCCCAGAAACAAACTGCCCTGATAGCATCCCAAATTAAACTGGATATACATTACAACAAAATAAAAAATATATATGGCAAAAAATCAGGAAGGGTGATTCCCATAAAGATAAAAGCTCTCTTGTCAAACTAAATAGGCAACCAAGGGGGCAAATTAGGTCAAGCAATGCCAACGTTGAGGTTAAGATAGCCTGCCAGATGAAAGATAACCATAAGACCTTCTTCAGGTATGTCATAAAATTCAAGGGCAGCACACAGCAATGTGCTGTACTGATGGTTACTGGTCCCACATTCACTGAGCCTGTTGGTATAGTAAACCTGTTTGTGTACAAATTCAGCTCTGACTTTAACCCCCCACCCCAAGAAAACACCCTCAAACATAACCCCTACAACTATAACTAGGGGGCATGTACTAGCTGTGCTCAATATAGCCACAAAAACAACCTCATTGCCCCAGATAACATCCAAGGATGCCTCCTGAGCAGCCTAAAATGTGACTTATCAGGACCCCTGGTGTCATTATTTAATTATAGTCTTAAAACAGACTTTGTGTCATGTGAATGGGTGACTCTGATGGTTATCTCACTCCATAAGGGATGACCATTAACAGGTCCTAAAAACTACAGACCCATTAATCTAATTAGTCTTATTTGTAAAGCCATGAAAAGAGTTATTATGAAAACTAACAACAAAGACATTGGAGACATCCAGACACTGGATGCATCCCATTCCTCCCTATCTCTATTTAAGTGCAGCTTCAACCAGTGGATATGTAATTGAAAATTCACCCCTGCTCTGACACCTATGTCTCTGATGAACAGAGGCAGTCAGTAAATCATCCCCATATAAATCAAGTTTGGTAATCAGATTTGGATTGCATGGTTAGGCTTATAAGGGCCCTAATGGTCATGGCCTGGTATACACCTACAAACCTGAAGAGCTCATTATATGATGCAGATCTGAGTAAATAAACATACTGGAAACTGGTTCCATATAATGAGTTTTTACTTGCTTGAGGTTTTCTATACAGTCTTCTACAAACTTTTACTCTCTCCAATAACCACTGACATGGTAATTTCCAAATAAGTAGTCTCAGGAGTCTAAACTTGAGAGGTAAAATTCAGCCTGGAGGTATGAGAAATGTTGCAGCATATTCTTTCATCTGTAAGTATGTATACATATACATATACATATACATATATATGAATCTATCAGATATCAGATTATCTAAGTTCCGTAACTTTGAATTTATATGGCCAAGATCATATGATCAAAGTTTCGGAACTTCAAACAGTTAAAAAAAAAAAATATATATATATATATATATATATATATATATATATATATATATATATATATATAAAATTGAGTTCTGACTGAGAGTGCTACTGAAATGACTCAAACTGTAAATTGATAAGCATATTTTTTGGCACTTCTTTCCAAAGTCCTACAGTATTCTAATTGCTTTTGCTTGATTTATTTAGATCATATTTGCTGGCTTCTGATCTGTGTTGAAAGTGTTATTTTTCTGAGCGGAAAGTGCTATTTTCCCCCACCCTTAATCCTGCTCTGTTAAATACTGGCCAAACAACTTGTGTGTGTTTATTTGACTGTCTCAAGGCTTGCTAGTATAATTAAGATTCCCTGTTTGTTACCTCTGAATTCAGTACTTGAATCTAATTGAGTTCTGATTGAGAGTGCTACTGAAATAACTCAAACTATAAATTGATAAGTATATTTTTGGCACTTCTTTCCAAAGTTCTACAGTATTCTAATTGCTTTTGCTTGATGTATTTAGATTATATTTGCTGGCTTCTGATCTGTGTTGAAAGTGTTAATTTTTCTTCTGTATAGTTATCTGTGACACTCCTCCCAGTCTAGTGTCTTTAGCTCATTCAGGGCTGTGTTACAAATCTCTGTGTTTGCCCATACCTTACTTGGATAGAAGGAAGTTTCTCTGTTCACTTGTGAGAGAGGGGAGCTTTGAGCAGCCTATCTGTCCCTGGAGGAGTGGTTTCAGCCTAGAAATTAGTAGTTTATTGGCCATTTTGGGCTAATTTCTATCTCTTTCATTTCCCTGCTATAAATACCACATTTGCCCAGTTTTGCATGCCAGGCAGCACTGGCTAAGTAGGGTATAGCTATTCCCGGCTCCACAAAGTCTCCTCTTCAATTTTTCCCTTGGAACTAGACAAACTTTCAACTTAAGCACTCAAGACATTCATTTCTCAGCCCAGCACTTGCTCAAAACTCATTGCAAACACTTATAAACCCTAGCACTAGACCCTCCTATACTGTACAGAAGGACAAGGCTGTCTATTCAACCTTACCAGCCATTCAGTAAAACAGTTCACTGTACCTATCCAGGCATGTCCAAAGGGCAGTTTCAGGTGTACTCTCCAGTCCAACTGGTGAATCTGGGCATTTTTAGGTAATGTTACAACTGCCTCATGTACACAGACAACCCTCTCCTCCTACCACCAAACACTAATACATGCGAGAGATGCAATTATACAGCCAAACTGGAGGCTAAGCTATCTTAACCCAAAGTTGGATCAGACAGTTAAGAGGAGAAGGGAAATACTTGCATCACACCACCAGTCTCACATAGACCCATTAAACCAGCACTGGCAAAAAACACACATAAATATACAAAAACATACTCGGATGCTCTAAATAAAAACCTGCAAAAGCAACAGAGACCTCCAAAGCAGACATTCAAGCAACCTCTACCCCCAACACAAATCATGAAACACATACTTCACAAAACCAGTGAGCCATGCAATCACAGCCCTTAAGGCAAAATAACATACCCAACATACTAGTAATAGGTGACTATTAGGCACTACAGGCACACTGACGTCCCACTCACTAGACTGAATAAGGAGAAGGTTACTGTTAGCTCCCTGTTGGGTGCCAGGATCTGACACATAACACAAGCACTCAGGTCACTCCAGAACAAGTACAAATATGACTCTGTCATTGTCCATGTTGGTGTGAATGACCTGAGCCGTACCTCCCTGGACTACATGAAAAGAGACATGGAAGTGCTCTCTGATCACATAGCCCAGGCCGGTATGACCCTGACCTTGAGTAGCATCCTGCCCTCACCAAGAATGATAACACAGTATAAAGAAAAAATTATCAATTTCAACAATTGGCTAAGTTTCTCTTGTCATTCAAAGGGGATCCAGTGTCTGTCCACCTGGGATGACATTCTCAACAAGCCACGCTGCTTCTCTAGAGATGGCTTGCACCTGTCACCCTTAGGCTTTCGAATACTGGCCAAGGCTCTTGCCACCCCCATAGTGCCTTTTTTAGGCAAGGCTCAAAAGAGTCAAACCCACCGCCATAAATAGCACAAGTAACAAAAAACTGAGGGTAATGCTACTCAATGCTAGAAGTCTAAACCTCAAAATGCATGCACTCGAGGCACTCCTCACTATGCAGAAAATCGATATATGTGCAGTAACAGAAACCTGGTTTAAGGCTCCAGAGAGCACCACAGCACTACCAGGCTACAACTCATACCATACATTTCGGCCACAGAACCTGGACCGAAATACAAAAGGCGGGGGTGTATCCATATTTGTCAAGGATATCCACACCTCCAGGTTAGTGGCACAGCACGATGCTTCAGAGATCATCCACGTGCAACTAACAATGGGCAAAACTGCAATTCAAATTGTAGCTTGCTACAGATCACCCACCATGTCCCAGGACCCCCATTCCACATTTCTGGAAACACTGGGAAATATAAAGGTTCTACCAAACACGCTAATATTGGGTGATTTCAATTACCCAAACATTAATTGGGAGAACTACTCAAGTACTAACACCTTTGCCCTACATTTCCTAGAATTTATAAACTCAAACACCTGGATCAACTGGTCAACACTCCCACCAGAGGTGACAACATATTGGACCTGGTCATCACCAACATGGGCGACTGGTGCTCCACACCTGAGGTCATCCCTTCACTGGTTAGATCTGACCATAAACAAATCACTGTGGATATCCACATTCTGCCCCCATCCCCAGACAAGGAAACCACCTTGAAAAACTTTTCAAAAACAAACTTCACATTACTTAAGATCAAGATGGAAAGTTTCAAAGCCCCCATGCTAAAGGATAACATTGTCCAAGCTGCAAAATCCTTTACTAATGCATTCTAAGGGCACCTACAAGAATGCATGGATCGTGCTATCCCAAGCAAAACCAAGACTCACTCCTCTAAGAAAAGGAAACCAGTCTGGTGGACTCCTGTCATAAACAAGCTATACAATAGAAGGAGAAAACTAGTACAGAAAAGAGTAAAATCCCAAGAAAGGAAGACATCCCTGATCAGTATCAGAAGAAACTATGATCCCTCATAAAATCATCCAAGGCGAGTTTCGAAAGAAAAATTGCCAAGGACTCCAAAGATAAACACAAGGCATTCTTTAGCTATGTCAAGAATCTAAGTGGCAATGCTCATATCTGCTCGGAGTTAATGCAGAATGGTACAAAATACACTGAACCAAGCAATATTGCCAACATCCTGACAGACAGGTTGAGTGCAAACTTCAGCCCCCTCTCACCCCCAAAAGGGCCCATGACCATACCAGAAGAATGTAGAGCTCCTGAAATCACAGACACTCAGGTTAAAACAGCTCTCTCCAAAGCCAAAAACACAGCATCAATGGGACTGGACAGTGTCCCAGGCTGCACCCTACACGAGCTCAAAGATGAACTAACCCCTCAACTAAACACACTGTTCAAACTCAGCCTCTCCACAGGTTATGTACCCATAGAGTGACACACAGCAACGGTTATTCCACTCCACAGAGGTGGAGCCACAACAGACCCCAGGAACTATTGTCTTATAAGCCTGACTAGCTTGGTCTGCAAGGCTATGGAGCACACCATCATGGAACTCATTAACAGAGACATTGGGAACCTCCAAACACTGGACCCTACCCAGTTCAGCTTTGTTAAGGGCAGATCATGCGTCCTAAACCTGGTGGACTTCTTAGAGACAGTTACCAAGGCTATAGATGAGGGAAAGGTGGTACACACAGCCTACCTAGACCTTGCAAAGGCCTTTGACACCATTCCCCATTCTGGTATTATAGACAAGCTCACCAGCCTGAACATAAACCCCTACATCACAAGATGGGTTGCCAACTGGCTCATGGACAGAACCCACATGGTAAGAGTTGCAGGAGCTAGGTTTGACTCTAAACCGGTTACAAGTGGTGTTCCCCAGGACTCAGTCCTACGACCTTTCCTGTTCGGCATATATTTCTCAGAGGTACAGGCAAGCACAGGAGGACTATGACTGACCAAGTTCACAGACAACTGCAAACTAGGGGCTATAGCTGACTCTCCAGCTGACACAGACATCCTTCAAAAGGTTCTCACTGAGAAGAACACCTGGTGTCAAAATCATGGCCTCAAGCTAAATGCCAAAAAATGTATAGTCATCCCCTTTGGAAAAAACAAAGTACCCACAAATTACCACATAGGTGGTAGTCCCCTAAATACGGAAGATGTAATAAGAGATCAGGGGACCAAGTAGATAGTAAACTCTCCTTTGATAATCACATTGCCAAAGTGGTTAGAAAATCCTTCTACATGGCACACTTTATTACAAAAGGGTTCGCATCCAGATCAAAAGAGGTCATTGTGCCCCTCTACTCATCTTTCATCAGACCCATCATAGAGTACAACGCCCCATTTGGGATGTATCTTACAAGACACCTGCAACAGCTGGAAAGACCACAGACGTACCTCACCAAGAGGATCACTGGCCTCAAACAGATGCCCTATGCAGCTCAACTGAAGAAACTCCAGCTGTACTCAGTTGCAAACCGTCTACTCAGAGATGATCTCTGCCTGACATACAAGGCCATGTCCAACCCAGAACGGATGGACATGCTTCACCTAAAGAAAAGCTTATCTCCTCAAGCCACACACCCTAGGGATCTAAACCTCACCACAACAATAAATAGGACATGCTGAAGGGATAGATTCCTGTCCCAGAGACTTCCCATGCTTTGGAACAAGATTCCAATCTACATTAGGCAGAGCTCCTCACTAACACTCTTCAAGAGAAACCTTGACGAGTGGATGGGAAACAGAAAGTTTACCCCGGGGATCACTTCAGTGGCTCTGCTGGAAAGAGGCACAGGGAACTAATCTAAGGGGGTGGCAAAAGCCAACACATTCTGGCTAGGCTTATAAATGCCTTCAGGCAGATAGCCTAGTACTTACCTATGAACCTATAGATATATATATATTTGTGTGCGTGTGTGTGTTCCATGGTGTATCGTGATCTCCATTCAGAATGTTTGAAGTTTCAAAGCTTTGTTCATATGGTCTAGATCACATGGCTTTCACAGTAAACTTCGATAATCTGATAGGGACCCATATATATATATATATATATATATATATATATATATATATATATATATATAAATATATATATATATATATATATATATATATATATATATATATATATATATAAATATATATATATATATATATATATATATATATAAATATATATATATATATATATATACACACACACACACACATACACACACACACACACACACACACACACACACACACACACACACACACACACACACACACACACACATATATATATATTTGTTTTTAGCATTTCCTTGTATCTGTAAATATGTTTTGTTGAGTTCTTATGTGATTCTATTCACATGTACTGTGCCTGCAAATGGTGCATTGAGATTTGTGCACTACCCCGATAAAAAATTTAAATTAAATAAAGTAAAAGCTAATAATTAGGTGCTCTTTTACAAAAGAGTATGTCATCTTCTACATATCTCCAATAGTACAGAACATGTTTTGTTCAAATTCTCAATTATAAACATAAACCATCACAGCTAAAAAAGATAAAAAGATTGCCATAATTTGGTGCAAAGGGATGTACCTTTAATTTACTCATACTGGTCAGTATTGAACACCAAATAGTTCTTCATCAGGAAGAACTGTAGTGCCTCTATACCATATTCCAATTCAGTATCATCCAGCATAAATTGCTGCAATATCAGTAACTAAACATGTAGCACACTTGCTTTTGTAATGGAAAATTAGAATGCTGTGGGTTCGAGTCCCCCACCATGTAGTTAAATTAATGTTCCAATACTAACACTGCAGTACAGTATTAGTAGGAAAAAAGAATGAACACCACCTCTTGCTCTCAAATATTTAAATAACTGAAACACTCTTAGTACAAACCGCAGTTTAGGTGGAAACGTGATAGTTCTTACAAGAACTGTTCATCTGTTACAAACTAAAACGCTTGAGCTGTTAACAGCGGCTGAAACACACTTGATATAAACAGCAGTTAGAGTGGAAATTTGCTGGCTCTTACAGCTCAACAGTTCTTGTAAGAACTACCATGTTTCGACCTAAACTGTGGTTTGTACTGAGCATTTCAGTTATTTAAATATTTGAGAGCAAGAGGTGGCATGTTCATTCTTTTTTCCTACACATTTTATATTTGTTTGAGTGCCCTTTAGTGGTGTGATTTGCTCTTTGTGCTGCAGTACAGTATAAGGTGGCTCCCATGTGTAGCAATTATCAGATAAGATAATAAAATGAAGTTCCATCTGCCTGCATTAGTGGTAGCGGTAGCTCAGGTGGCTGTAAAATATCTTGGGGGATGTATCGAAAAGAGTTAGGATAACTTTATTAAATCAGTGATATGACAAATAAATATATAAAAGCACTTTTGAGAAAGAAATTATATACAGATACAAAATTTTCAACAGAAATAACAGCAAAACAAGAAAATGTAAAAATAATATTATCATGTATACATTATTCCCCCCATCCTTTTCTCATAACTAATGTTTATGTTTTTTTTTCATAATAAGAGCGTAACCCCGTAATTTACTATACAGAAATTCAATTCATCACATCTAGCAAGCTACGAAATCCACAATGTCATAAAAAATTATACCCAGAAACAAAAAAGCAGTCCAAGCAAGAGAAATAAATGGTTCACCAAACAGTTTTGTAAAACACAACACTGTCACAGTGATAATTAAGGATAAAAAGAAAAAATGCTGAACCAATCCACGGCAGGTCAGGTACATCAAAAATCAGTCCATATAATCCATCAAGAAGCAAAAAATATTTATTTGGTGGTTAGTGCTTTTACAGTACTTCAAGACTGCCTCATCAGACCAATGATGGAGCAATCTTGATGTACCTAACCTGCCGTGGATTGGTTCAGCATTTTCTCTTTTTAGTTATAAAAATTAGTTTATCATATCTCTCTTTTCTTTGGATAAAAATACTATTATATCCACATTTTAATGTTATTGGGCCTAATTGATTTAATTTATAATATTTTCAATTCTTTACTGACATGGTTGCACCCCTCTTTATTAACTATCAAGTACACAGAGCATTATTTAGATGTACTCATCATAAGTACTGGATAGTATTCAGCACATCCATGTTTTCCCTTTTCCAGAATGTTTAATAAATACACATTTGTACTGATTTAATTCACATAATACTCCCTTCCATTGACTGTCCATGTTAAATAAATGCCATATTATTGCAATTCCTAGACAATATTTAGTCTCAAAATTAAAAAAAAATATATCAAAGCATTAAATGGAATCAAGTTTCAATGGATGAATAAAAATACTTTTCTTAGCAATGCAGCAGTATCTTCTTCACATAAAAAAAATCTTTATTATCAATTAAAAAATAACTACAAAAAGAAGAGGCCAGTGATTACCTTCTTAGATATTTAATAAAAAACAAATGTCCGATTCAGACACAGTCTCTGCACTAAATAAAACTTAAAAAGCACTGAAATATGCCATAAAATAACCTTCCCAGGTTATTGAAATGGGGTCTATATTATTACATCAAAGTCTTCAAACTTTGAATGTTACAATATCGAACCCAGTAGAGGAAAACACCAGAAAACCGAACAGTCAGAAAAGCAAATTTTTCCCAGGGAAAAAATTTGCTGTTCTGACAAACATATACGCAACACAAGCACACCAAAATAAATAAACCACACACACACACACACACACACTTCAGAAAACCCTACACTAAACCATACATACACCACTAGCTATCCACTTACCTTAACCCAACCCTAACCCTAAGGTCTGTCACTATCACACACTCACCTTACCCTCTCCCTAACCCTAACTCACCTATCTCACCCTAGCCCTCACGTCCACACCTTACCTGACCTGCGACCTAACCCTAACTCATCTAACTCATGCCCAATCGCGCACTCACCTTTGTTTGCACACTTACCTTAACCTGGTCCATAACCTTTGCTCCACAGTTGAGGAAATAGTGAAGCTGCAGAAATGGCCCACTGAATACTTTCCCTAGGAAAGTATTCAGTGTTCTGCAGCTTTGTTATTTCCAGCGTTCGCTCTACTGGGTTCGATATTATAACACTCAAAGTTGTAAGACTTCGATGTTATAATTTAGACCCATCGAAATGACCTTTGCATAACACTATAAAACTTTTTTTGCCAAAATTGTCAGAACAAATACAGCTTGGTAGCACAAGTTGTATAGTATATGTTGGAAACAGCAATACAACAATATAATTCCTCTATCAATTATTAAATCATAGCCATTTAGTTCATTCCCATTGCATACCATCATTATCTACAATCAAATGTGGTTAATTTTATTTATTTATTTATTTTCAGTTTGACATTTGTTTACTGGGAAAGTTCAACTGGGTATAAGCTCATTTTCAGCAGAGGCCCGGGTAGAAAAGCTCCACAGTACACATTAAACAGAATAAAAAAAATTAACAATGGTCACAAATATTAAGACAATAACAAAGTAGTACAATATGTCAAATACAATAAAAGAAAAATAAGCAAAATATAAAGGTAAGCAATAAAGTTGATCATACATTATATACAAGGTAGAAGAGAGTTCATAATGTGATAGTAAATTATAGTCAAATTCTGGGACAGAGAAAGGTTAGTGTAAGAATATAAAGAAAGGATATTAAAATGTTAAGGAATTAAAGAGCAGTGAGGCTAGAAAGTAGGTAAAACAAGAAGGGAAGTAGGATACATCAAGAGAAAGTCTATTATGAGTTGTGGAAGAAGGGAATAGAAATGAATACTAAGATGGCAAGGAGCATGGGCAGATCCAGTTATGGGTTTGATTTTCTTTCAGTCTAGACTTGAAGGAATAGTAGTGGGGTGCAAGTCTGATTGCTTCTGGAATGCTGTTCCATGATTTGGCAACACAGTGAGAGCATAGACTAACTCTGTGAGATGTTTGAGGTTTATAAATAGATAGCAGATACTTGTGACAGGAGCGTAGGTCACAAGATGGAATATAGTGTTGAAGTAGTAATGATGTAGTTTGCGAAAATGAGGAGTTCTACAGTATTTTGTATTAATGTTAGTTGATTAAAGGTGAGAAGGTGAGATAGTCTGAGTCAATTTAGGGACTTGAGAGCAGAGCAATGGTGAGAGTAGTGGGCCTGCCCTGTGGCAAATTTAGCTACTTTATTATAACATTGACTAAGTTCTGCTTTGAGGGAAGAGTGAAGATTGATTAAAACAGGTGAAGCATATAGAAGGAAGGGTAAGAGATAGGGGGTGGCAAAGATTGCTCTTATAGAGTTAGAGATGAATTTCTTAGCCCTATATATCATACCCAATTTTTGATTAGTTGTTTTTATGATGTTGCTGATATGTAGGTCACACTTAAGATTGTTGCCAATAGTTACACCTAACAGTTTTGTATGGGAAACCACATTGGCTAAAGTATTGTTCAGAGAAGTAAGAGCAAAGGTAGAGGCATCTGTAGAAAAGTGTTTTGGTAAAAATAGTGGAACTGTAGTTTTTTGGTGGTTAAGTAGTAAATGGTTGCTGTTGAGCCAAGACTCAATAGAATTGAATGCTTCTTGTGTTAAATTCTGTAGATGAGAGAGAGTCCTGGCAGAGCAGATTAATATAGAGTCATCAGCATATTGAATTAGGGTGGCTTATTTGATGGCAGTATTAAGATGGTTAATAAAAATGTTGATGAGAAGTGGACCTAGTATTGAGCCCTGGGGTACCCCAGTGCTAAGAGGTAAGTAAGGAGAGAAGTTAGAGTTCCATTTAACAGATTGATATCTGTTAGAGAGATTGCTAGTGAGCCATTGTAAGGATGTTTTGGTTAAGCACAGAAGAGATAGTTGGGATAAAAGTTGGGGGTGGGAGACAGTATCAAAGGCTTTGGATAGATCTAAGAGCAGAGAAGAGACAACGTTTCCTGAGTCACAAGCTTTTTTGACAGAGTCAGTAAAGGATAGTACAGCAGTGATAGTGCTGTGTGCTGGTCTGAATCCATGTTGGGCGAGAGAGAGAAGATTATTGTCAAGTAGGTATCAAAGAATTTATTTATGGATACATTTTTTTAGAATTTTTGATAGTGGTGAAAGAATAGTAATTGGCCTATAGTTAACAGATTTTAATGGAGGAGCCACTTTTGTGGAGAGAAAGGATGAAGGATTTTTCCACAGGGAGGGGACATAAGATTCCTTGATGGATTTATTAATGATTATTGAGACAGGTAGGTAACTGAGTTAGCAGACATTTTTAGAATTTTTTAGGAAGATTGTCTGAAATTGGTTGAAGGGAAAATGTGGAGTAACAGGTAATAAGAGGATGAGAGAGGGTAGAGGGAAATGGAGGGGAATTTGTTAGTGATGGAAGCTATGCTATCAATGAAGTAAGATTTAAATTGAGTTGCTGTGTCAGGGGAGGTACTAACACAAGATGGTTGGAGGGAGGACTGACTTCCTGGGATTAGGACTTTTTTGATAGTGTGCTAGAAGGTTTTTGGATGGATTTGTGCTGCTTTTGTGGTTTTGTATAGAACTGCCTTTTGTCTAAATTAATCTGTTTCTCTACAAGATTAAGCAGTGCTTTGAAATGCTGTAAATTACTGTGAGTCTTATGTTTTAGGTAGGTTGTCCAAGCCTTTTTGGCATGAGTGATCTGGTATGGAGAGAAAGCTAAGGAGTATAGTTGGTTTTGACTCTTTTCCTTCTGGAGGGAGCTAAACTGTCTAAAGTGTTTAGGAAGGTAGAATTAAATTGTTCAACTGGATCAGCTAGTGGTAAGCATTTAAGGAAGGAACAGTTGATGGAGTTTAGTAAATTTGTAAACACCTGCTGGTCAAAGTTGGACAGGTTTCATACGGTCTTGTAGTTGTGTTGTCTGCATGAATGTGAAATAAGTCTAGTTATACAGATGGGGTGGTAATCATTAATAGAAGCTGGAAGTATTTTGGATTGAGAGAAATTGTTAGGATGGGAGTCCAAAATCAAATCAATTATTGAGACATTTTGGTTTGCAGAACTGGTAAAGGTTAGGTGAGTAATTAGTTGAGAAAATCCAAATAGTTTTTTTGCTATCTGTTAGAAATTGTAAGTTAAGTTTCTGCCACTCACTGTTGACATCACCTAATATTATTGTTTCTAGAGTGACATTTTGTGGAACCCAAGATAGGATACTTTCCAGAGTTGATAAGTTATTGCCAAGGGGTATGTATAAAGCTATAATGCAAAGACTTTTACTATATTTTATTATTACTGCATTATTTTTGATAGAATCATAAGCTCTGAAGTTTACCATGTAACCTAAAGTATTCTATTTTCATCTTATACAAATGAGGAAGCACAGTGGGTACACATGTTAGACCTAAATTGGGAACTTAATTGTTATATCCATCTCAGAAATATTAATATTAGTTTCGCAGTAACATACCCATCAGCCTAACAGTCTCTCAACATGGATGGTAATCAGTTTGCAAAAGATACAATGTTATGTATGGGTAGCAGCATTTAAACTGGATTGGACCAGTTCCAAATAATCATAGCTTTTAAACACTGGAATCAGCACATTTGTGTGACTGATAGATACTGCACTCAGGATTGCCTTAATTCTACAGAAATATCTCATTTTGTTAAATTGGTATCAGTGACAAAATATACATTATTATTGACCAGAACTCCTAATTCCTTAAACAGTGAGATCACAGTTAACACTGATTGCTTAAAGGTAGAACTTATTGATAACACTCCAATGTATAATGTTGCATTTGTTATTGTTACATTTTATCAAATTATTTTCTGCACATTTGTATAACCAATTTGGGCAGGTTTACAAATGTGTCAGGCTGATCAGAGGTAACCACTGCTCTCATTTTTATTAAGGACTTGGGATATTTTCTTCTGAGGGTATATGTAACATGAATTACATCATACTGGGTGTTTTTTACTGATAATGAGACAATGAGTATAGAGGGGGTAATGGCATTCCTTTAACAAGGATATAACACTACTTGGAGTGGTTGGTATAAGACAGTTTGGACAGTCACACATACAAAGACCGAATTGCAAACACACACTGATACACACACACATGCATATATACAATTAATGACTGAGGCATAGAGACACACATGCATGCAGATATATATATATATATATATATATATATATATATATATATATATATATATATATATATCACACACACACACACACACACACACACACACACACACACACATATACAAAGTATGAAGCACAGAGATACAAGCACGCACAGAAAAACACACACATGCACACCCACCCATGCACTAACCCCCCACACACACATGCACACACACACACACACACACACACATATATATATATATATATATATATATATATATATATATATATACAAAGATTGATATACAGAGACACACACACACATACACACATACTCACACACATATACACACATATACACACACATTTGCACATATATACAAAGACTGAGGCACAGAGATACATGCCCACACAGAAAAACACACATATGCACACACATCCCTGCACTAACCCCCTCATACACATGCACATATATACAAAGACTGAGACACAGAGACACATGCACATACACACACATACACACACACACACACACACACACACATACACACACACACACACACACACACACACACACACACACACACACACACACACACACACACACACACACACACACGTACTGTACATGTGCAGTACACAGATCTGACATCACATATTCACCATTACATAGAACAATTTAAAAGTACAATATGTGAAACATTCCACTTTAAACAAATAAGGAAAGGGATTACACTTTTACAAAAAAAAAAAAGAATTAAAAAAATCTACAATAAACAGCTCAATAAAAATAAGCATAGTCATTTTCTGAATGCAATAATTCCTTCCAGGGTAGACAAGGGCAATATTTGACCAATAACACTCTTGAGCAGTCTGTTACCATAAAATGCCCAACCTATGGTGCATTATTGATAATGAATTCATTAGTGGATCTTTCTTACTATGGTACATTTTGAGCAACTGGAGTTTTTCAGGTTATTAGGCACTATTTTATTTACTTTTATTCTTTTTCTTCAATAAGCTCTGCAAGATTTTAATTAAATAAAGGGGTATTATTTTGAATATTGAGGACAGACATTTTATTAAACTGCTGAAAATAAAACTAAATTAAATTATATTGCTTTATTTAAAGTAATCTGCCAGTTAGACATGATCAAAAATATTTTATGACTGTAAAATAAGATTGCAATTCTTTAAACTGTATAATTTACCCATTAAAAAAACTAAATCAAAGGACTGAGAATCCACAGTTTCTCAAGTAAGTTACATAATTTATGAAAGTAATTAAAACAAATTATAACTGAGATAGTCCCCTGAATTCATGAAGCTCCATGCAAGAATAAGGCTATTCTTGCATGGAGTGGTTTGTGTCCCTTTAGGATAGCAGCCTGCCTTGCATATGCATGAAGGTGTGCTGCTATCTAAACTAAATGGACATGAACCAGAAACAAGCACAGGGGGCATGTGTCAGCAGTGCCTGCACCTGAAACATGCCCCCTTCATTCTGAAAGTGCCTTAGGGCACTTTCTGACACAGATGAGTGTCAAACTATATAATATTAGAGCCTGGCTCTAATATTATATAGTAAACGAGTGTCCGCAGACACTGAAATGTAAATAGCTGACATTTCAGTGTCCGTAGACACTGAAAGAAAAAATAAAAACAACAAACACCTAGAAGGCAGCAGACTTCAAGTGCACACCCCCAAATGTATGCACTCTTTCCCTACATGCATGGAAGCAGTAGGGCAAGAGGAAAGAAATGCAAAATAAAAAAATTCAATAATATTTTTTTCATGAAATAAATCTGAAGTTTAAGCACCTTGCAGCCTGTTTGCACGGCGTGCTGCTATGCTTAGCCTGGTTGAAATCCTGAAAATGATAGACAAGTGCTACTGTGATAGAAAATGTCATCAAGCGGTGTAGCATAGTGATACTGCCATGGTATAACATGCAGAACATGCTCGGTTCAAATCCCCCCTGGCAAATTATTTAATAAACTTTTAAAGAATGTGAATGATAGCTGTCAATCATGTGGCTCACATATAGCACAGTAGGGGTGGCAATATGTATAATATAAATGTAAAAAATAATTTATAAATTTAACGAAAAAATAGATTTAAGCAATGCCTTGCTAGTGTAAGCATTGCTTACCTGCTTTCAGCTCTGCTTAGCTGGTGTAAGCATTGCTATGCAGATTTGCATGGAGCTAAGCATAGTGCAGCATATTAAAACTGGCCATTCAAGAAAAAGTGTGGGAAGACTGCCCTGTTTAAACCATGCAGGTGGGAATACAGCCATAACCATTTGGGATTGCACACAGCAGGACCAAATGTCTGGTGTTGGGGACAGTGTGTGCTTCTGAGTGAAACGTTGGGGTATCCAGGAGTCCAGAATCATGGTTGGGCTCCTATTTAAAAACCATGATGGCAGGCTGCTGCAGGGCCAGTACCAGGGCTCGTAGTACAAAGCAGAGGCCTGGGACCAGCTTGCATGTGGTCTCACCAGTGCCACTGGCATTCTCTGGACTGATGAGCAGGTACGCCATCATCATAACAACCTGAAGTGGAGAAGTGGTGCACTCTTGGACCAGTGGATCCAAGAAGCCCGAGCGCAGGATGTCTCACCTGTCTGTAAATATGCAGTCTTATGTATCTCTAACTAAATATGGAAAAGGTTCAACTTGTGACTGTGCAGGTCTGATTGTATGATGTCTCCCCATACAGCTGCTGCAGAGACATCCCAGAATGTGGAAGCTCATGCCCAGCGACTGGCCCAGCTGCGTCAGCAGTACGGTGAGTACAGAATATCCCCTACTTTTAGCAGTAAGAAATCAAAATGATAGCAATAGTAGTACTGCCTGTATATCTAATTGTGCTGTAAACATCAGGAATAAATGCCTGTGTCAGGCTGCCAGTGTTATAATGGAGTATTCCCAGCTGCTGTGTAATACAGATATCAGTAGCAAACAAGGTACAATATGCAGGAGATGAATATTAGAATATGTATGAGTGTGTCTGACTGAACCTGCCAAGAAAGTGCCCTGTCAGGGCTACTGTAACAGTTAGAAATGAAAAGCATTCCCCTGAGCAGATCATGTAGGAATAGTAATTGTGGAGTTCTGAGTTTTACACAGATATGTATGTCAAAACTAATAAAGGTGATCCCAAACACTGGTGTGTGTCATCTCACTTGTACCTGATAAATAGAAATGTGTATGTACTGCAGAATGCATTAACAGAGGTGAATTGATTTAGCACTGATGGTCTGCATACTTTAGAATGGGCATGTCAAATAACTGGAAAAAAGCAACAGTACATATTCCCATCAGAATGTGTTTTACTTGTTTGTCTGCCAGCATTGTCTTGTGTTAACCTTTCAATTTCAGCCATATGTAGCTGTGAATGTACAGAGAAATGCATAAGGCTAACATGTGCAGACCTAAAACCTACACTGTGTAGTCAGGAATCTAAATTGCAGTATGTAGTTGTAAAACACTCAAATGTGCAATCCAGCTAATGTGCACGTTTCACAAACAGTGACACCAATGTCTGTTGTGTATGCATAATTTTTACTGAAAATGGGAAACAAATAATGCAACGTCATAATAAAAGTACTGTGCACAAAAATGTGTACTAGACAGAAATGTCACAAGCAAACACACAACACATCCCCAGTAGCTCAGTCTGATAAGGACTAGGCCTATAATTCGATTTTTCACTCACAACATGGTTCAAATCCAGGGACCACCACTAACATCTCAGTCTGGTTCTACAGTTTTAAACCGGAATCTGAATAGAAAAAATAATGTACTGCAACACATACATTTTCCATACAGGGCACACAGGTAAAGAAATCTGAATAGAAATACTAGTATGATATGTATAACTATGAAAGGTGTACAATTGCTGTGTTGATCAGCGCCAGTCCTAAAAATAGAAGCAAGCTAGACATCCACACTCTGCAGTCTGGCCCAAACAAGCCCCTCAAATGTCACGCTGTCATGGATAGTTTCCTCAGTTGCCAAGAAACCTGCACACAGAGAATGTCACAGTAGATGTATGTGAAAGAGTCAATACATACTACAGGGTCTGCAACTAATATTTGAATATGAAATATGTGTAGAAACAGCAATGTAATGTGCACAGATTTCATCTGCACAGGCCCACTGGTAAAGAAATTGATATAGAAACAGGTCTGATGTGTATAACTAAAATAAGGGTACAATTGCTCTTTTGATATCTTCAGCTGCTGGTGTGCTGTAGCAGCCCCATGGCCCAGGTAGAGTCTAAGTGTGGTCAGAGTGCAGAGTAGTGAATAGTAGTGTACTGACCAATATACTTGATAGCAGTTGTCAATTGAATCTCTTCCCTTCCCCCACCACTCAACTGATCTAACCATCAAACTGAAACCAACATGGGTATATTCCTAAACAAATCTCTACTGTTGGGAACATTGTTCCATTTGGTTTATCATTGTTTAAACTGTGTGCAAACTAATATTCCCTGTTGAATAATCATTTTATTTCCTGCCTGACATACCACTAACTGGCATGCTGTTGCAACCCTGAATGCCATTCCATGTATGCATGGGTTCTGTTTGCTATGGCACTGTTATAATTGCACTATTTTGAGTAAAAGGGAATATCCACGCATGCTATTTTGACTAATGCAATGTGTTGTGCATGACTAACCAATATTCATTGTTAATTTCCACACCATTGCACATATGGGAAGATAGATACCAGCGGATCTGCCTCTCCCACTCCACCTGGCTGAGACACTGGGTCCCAGCATGTCTGGGAGCAAACCCAAACCTCCCTCTTCTGCTGGTCCTGCACCACCCTTGGAAGGAACTGCTGCAGAGGATGGGGCTCACCCCCCTGCAAGTGTGAGTGGTAAGGACATTCTCACCTGGGATGAGGTCTGTGGCATGGTGCGTAGTATCCTCCAGAAGGAGCTGGATGACTGCCCGTGCCAGATGGAGGGCAGGCTGTCACAGCTCCAGCCCAGCCCTCAGCACAGCCCCTTCAGGGCTGTGAAGTAGCAGTGGTGACTGCCATTGGTTGGGGGACAACAGTGCCACTATCATCTGGGGTGCTCATGAGCCTCAGATTCCCAACCACCCTCCCCATCAAGGTGTTTACCTCCACATGTGTCATACACCACCCCTGTCTGCTGTCTTGTCTGTCTGCAAATGCAACCTCTCCTACCAAACCTCCCTCACCACACTTACCAATAATCCTTCCTTAACATCCCACTCTCACCTTAAAAAAAGGGCATCTGTCCCACAAAAAAATCATGTCCCATATATAGCTCTGCATTTCACCCAGAGACATGTACACATCACACAATCTAACCCTACCAATCATCCGTATTGTATGATGCCCACACACCTCCCTGTAGGGTGTGAGGCTCCAAATTCTAAATTGCCCACATTGAAAGCAGCTGTTGCTGCCAAAAAAATGCAGAGCTATGGTCCTTTCCTACACCTGTCCTGCACATCCTTACTTGTTTCTCCTCTTGTTTGTCCTCCTACTTGCTCCAATTTCACCACTTTCCTATCTACCTTTTTTCTTTTCTATATTTGAAATTAGCCCGGGTTTAAGTGGCCGTAAGCAGGCGTGAGCGAAGCTAAGCTCAAGTAAGCGTCGCCTAGCTCCACACAAACCCATGCAAACCCACTTACAACTGCTTTAAAGTGCCTTAATCACTCTGTCTCCATCAGTCCCTGTTATGTCCAGCAAAAAAATAAGTACCCCTTGCAAGTCTCAGTCCCAGGACCCTGCGCACTACAGCCAAAGTGATTGATCACTAAGCCATTTCAGATGTAAATAATTATGATGTTTTCTCAAACATATCATCCAGCACAGTCATTCAAAGGTAGGGGAAATGTATTTATATATGTAGATGTCTGTATGTATGTGTATATATATATATATATATATATATATATATATATATATATATATATATATCTATATATATATATATATATATATATATATATATATATATATATATATATATATATATATATATATATATATATATATATATATATATATACACACACACACACACACAGAAATATATATATATATATATATATATATATATATATATATATATATATATATATATATATATATATATATATATATAAAATCAAAGGCACTATTAATGGGGGTTAAGGGGCCCAAAATAAGTACCTCTTGTAATCATTGATATCATCCCCTTCTCCACAGCTGAACAGATCTACCTTGCAACACAATAACCAACACTTGCAAGTCTCATACCCAGGACCCGCCACAACAAGTTAACAGTAATCCATCTCAGATGTGCAATATCAGGATGATATCGATAACATCTCATGCAAAACAGTCTGTCTACCATAGGGAATGTACAATGTGGAAGCAGTAAACATTCCAATGAAACATATATACACACACACACACATATATATATATATATATATATATATATATATATATAGATAGATATATATTTAGAGGGTGCACAGCATATTGAACAGCCAGTATTCCTACAGTTGCCACCTTTTAGAATGGCCAGTGTTTGATTCTCTCATACAAAAGACAATTATTGCATGAAACATATACCCAAAGACAAGTCAAAGGATATGACACCACAGACAGGTTTGCATACATAGAAATGTTTATTTGTGTACTATTTCAGTTTTATATGCCATTTCATATAGCAGCTATGTGTTTGAAATACAAAATAACTGACTAATGCAACTTTCAAGCAAAACATTTGATACAGTAATCTGAAAGCATAACATATGTTGCTGTCCAGGCCAAGGCCTTCACGTAGTACAACAGTAAAGAAACACTGTCCTGGAAGATAAGAATCAATCACTACTAATTAATTACAGATGTAGTTCAGCATCCTCCAATTACACTCTGTACTCAACCACTAGGTGTAAAAGAATTAAGTTGTCACAATGAAAATGTATCTGTTACATAACAATGCTTAACTTAAAACATCACTATCACACTAACAAACAGAACTGCCTGTAAGACAGTAAGCACTAGCCCACCACTGTTCCCATGGTGAAATGTATGAAAATGTACAGCCATATACCTTG